>NW_007080313.1:27149-27530 GCF_000164805.1 Carlito syrichta | reverse complement strand
TCCCCTGCCCCTCCCTCCCTCCCTCCGGAAATGGGGTTTTTGTCATCCACGCTAGGGCGGCCTATCTGGCCTTTGCCACGTGGGCTTCTTTCTGTCGAATGTCCCTGAGACACCGGACGCTGTTCAGGCTGGCCACCGAGGCTGCCCTCAGAGCCCTGGGATCCCAGCAGCAGGGCCGGGCCCCGTCTGGGAACATGGAGCCCGTGGGAACTGTCCCCCTGTGGGCCGAGGGCACTGGAGTGCCTCAGTGTGGCCAGCCCCACCTGGAAGCCCAGGCAGCCATCCTCACAGGGGCGGGCGGGGGCCGGTGGGCAGAGAGGATGAGGACGTGCCTCGGCCCCTGCACGTGGAAGCTGGCCTGCCCTTGTGAGCGGGTGGGGG
>NW_007080313.1:23126-26739 GCF_000164805.1 Carlito syrichta | reverse complement strand
ATTTCCAGCAGCTTCTGGCATGCGGAGCCACGGGACGGTGGGAGCTCAGGTCCCCGGGCGCTGGGGGCAGAACCCTGTTCCCGGAACAGTATCTGTGGCGAGAGGCAGGTGCGTGAGCTGTGCCCACCGTCTCAGGCGGGAGGGCACAGGGCCCCTCTCCAGACGGTGAGCCCGGCACAGCCCGGGGCCAGCCCGCCCTGTCCTGGTGCTTGTGTGGCTGCAGGGACAAGTCATTCCATCCTCCCAACTTCGGGCCTCTGTCCATGAGTGGGCATAGGAGCAGGGCCACACCTCCGTGCTGTCCAACACCCCATGCTGCGGGCGCACACATTGGATGGGGGTCCACGGCGAGGAGGGCACGGTGCGGGGCGGGGAGGGATGAGGGGGAGAGGGCAGCTGCGGGGAGAGTGGAGGGGCTGTGGGTCTCCAGTCCTGCAGCCTTGTGAGTCTGGGGGCGGGAGCGCCACGTGGTGGCCCCGTCCCCACCTTGGGCCTCGTGGAACCCTCCACCAGAGGCAGCCGGGAAGGGGGCTGAGGAGGGGGTCCTGGGCAGGGCCCCCGGGGTGTGGGGCCAGAGTCTCCGTCTCCAGGAGCGTCCAGGCCCTGTCCTTTATCTCACCCCCAGACTACATATTTCCAGAAAGAAATCACTTCCAATTCCAAAGGCCTCCATGGAGGCGGATTTTTCCATCTGGGCTTTCTGATGAGTTCTTCTGGATGAAACTTGCACGTTCACTCACTCTCCTCGTCCGTGCCTCACGCGGGGACCACGAAGGGAGGAGGAGAGCCAGATGCCAGGAGCCGCTCCGTGCGTGGCACTCCTCCCCTGGCAGGTCCCCACAGCTCCACGTGGCTGCGAGTCAGGGGTCTGGGTCCCCCCTCCCGGGCCCGCGGGATCTCTGTACATCTGGCCTGGCTGGCAGCCCCTCCCGGCCCCTCTCCTGGGTCCCCGCGCTCATCCGGCCTGGCTCAGCCCCGACTCGGTCTCCACGTCCCCAGCCCTCCCATTTCTGGCCCTCACGCTCGGGGCCGTGGCTCTCCAAGCCCCTGAGCTCTGGGCTGGCCTTTCCGGGCCTGGGGGCCTGGTGACCCAGCTGCTCAGAGCCACCCCTTCCTGGGCCCCTCTCTCTTCCCGTCCCTCCCAGCCTCTCCCCAACCCTCTGCGTCCCGCTGTGGCTGTCTCCTCTCTGGGATGGCGGCATGTTTTGAGATGGTGGCTGCCACGGGCTGGACTGTGTCTCCCAACGTCCTGTGTGGCAGCCCTGCCTCCCAGGGCCTCAGAGCATGACCATTCGGAGGTGGGCGTTGCCAGAGGCATTGAGATGGTGTCACGAGGGTGGGTCCTGGTCCCACAGGACTGGGATGCATATCCGAAGAGGAGGTGGGGACACAGGCACGCCCTGAGGGAGGACTGTGTGGGGTCCCAGGGAGGAGGCGGCATCTGCAAGCCGAGGAGAGAGACCCAGCCCTGCGGCCCCTCAACCTCAGACTCCCAGCCTCCAGACTGGAAGGCTCAGCCTCTGCTGAGTAGACCTCTTACTCCGTGGGGTTTGGGGACAGTAACCTGAGAAGCTGGAATAGTGACGTTCCTACTCTGCCTCAGTTTCCCCACCTCTTGGCCTGCCCACACTATTTTTTCTGTCCTATCATCTCTCTTTCCCAGTGGAAAATGCCCCCGTTCCAGGGCTCCCCTCCCCACAGACACCCCTGCCCACAAAGGACCTGCGCTGAGCCTCAGCCTCTCAGGGTCCCTCCCTGCTCTGATGCCGGGCAGCCCCCCAGGCCATTCCTTGCTCCTGGGTGCAGGATGCTTCGGAGACACCTCGCTGGGCACGGACTGATGCTGCCTCTGAAGCCCCAGGTCCCCGAAGGACCCTCCATCAGCACATAGGGACAGGGCTGGGACGCAGTGTTCACTGGAAAGGGGGTGGGGGAAGCCACTCAGCTCTGCCCTGGACCCTCCTAGACAGGACAGGAGGCTGGAGCTGTGAACTCAGGGTACTGGAGGGACGCTGGCCTCCGATTCTGTGTCACCCTCTGTACAGGAGGGACAGCCCTTGCTTCTCAGAGCAGACGACAGGAGTAAGGAGAGGACAAGCTGGGAGTGGCCCCAGCACCCAGGCCATCTTGGCTGGATGCCCCAGGCAGAGTGTGCCCCCTGCCCAGTGCACAGAGCAGGCACAAACCCTGCGGGCTGGTGAGGCTGGAGGGTGGCCTGTCAGCCGAGACCCCTCCCCTCCTTTGGATCCGAGGACTGGCCAGAGCCACCTCCCTGCAGCTCTGGGAGAAGTCCCTTCCTCCTGTGGATGGCCGGTGTCCTGAGGCCCACTGGGCACGGCGGACGGAGCAGAGGGTCCCAGGCTTCCCAACATGCCTCCTTTCACCCCTGCAACCTGTAGCCACTTGCCAGCCCTGGCCTGCTGCCCCAGGGACTCCCGGGACAGGACGCTGCCTCCACACCCATAGGAGACACAGTGGCCCAGGGGGCAGCCCATGGGACTTCTGCTTCCCTGTCCCTCTGAATCCAGTCGTGGTGTGGCTGGGAGTGAAGGGGCTTTGGGCGCCTTGAAGACCTGGGGCAGAGGGAGCCTCTGGGCCCTGTGGGGACCCCGATCACCACCCAGTTCCTAGTGCCCCCACCGGAACAGGGCTTCCGGACCTGAGCTGCTTGGCCAGAGGCAAAGCGAGAGGCAAGTCCTGGGGGTCCAGCATTTCCTCAAGGGGTTCAAGGACCAGTCCTGTCTGGGAAGGCTCTTTTAGGCACCCTGGGGTGGCCAGGCCCTGGGTTTCCAGGTGGCACACAGGCCCGGTCCATACAGGGAGGCAGGTGCCTGCCTGGGCGGCAGGGTACCCTCGAGGGGCTGTCCTGGGGTCTGCAGGCTCTGGCTGGTCAAAGGGAAGCACCGGCTCAGGCCGGGAGCGCAGCTCAAGTCCACGCTGGGCAGTCCTGAAAGTCCGCAGGCAGTGCCCCCAGAGAGCTCCCCCACATCCATCAGCCTCCGTGGCCCTTGTACCAGGGAAGGAGGCCCAGGTTGCGGCCTCTCAGCGACCCCAACAGACAGCCGGGCCATCCCGAGCACCCCAGAGGGCATCCTCTGGTTCCCCCGAAGCCCCACTCTTGGGCCGGGGCCCAGGTCGGCTCTGCCTGGCCGGGAAGACCCTGGCGGCCCCCTCAGCCCCCCACCCTGGCTCTCCAGACCCCACAGCCCTGGCTCCACGCGCCCCTGGACTTAGAGGCCCCTCCCACAGGAGAGCCGGTCCTGGGCCACCCTGGCCTCTGCGTCCTGCTCCCTGACCACCCACCCCCGCGCCCTGTTTCTCTTTCCTGCAGGACTTCCTCTGGCTTTATTGTTTCAAGTTGGTGGCTGGGCCAGCAGCCAGCTTCAGTTACACCCCTGCGCGGCCTCCTCTTCCCCCTCCCACTCCTCCGAAGCCGTCCCCTTCTCCAGCCCCGCTTTGCCCTTGGCCCAAGGGTGGGCACTGGCTGGGACAGGGGCTGTGGTGCCCGGGCAAAAGGCTTAGCCGAGTGAGAGGGGGCATGAAAACGCCGCCCACACACTCTCACTCCCCCCTCCCCCCATCTTCCTCTCCTTCCCTCCCTCTTCCTCTCCCC
>NW_007080313.1:22584-22795 GCF_000164805.1 Carlito syrichta | reverse complement strand
CCCTCTTTCCCCTCCCGTCATAAAACAAGGAATTTATTTCTCACATTGGCTCAGGGGTTGCAAACAACCACTCCGGTTTCCCGCCGTGCTGGGCAGGCTGGTGGCGTAGGGTTTATTTTGGGGGTCAGAGTTGGGAGGCTGGAGGGGGCAGGGGAGAGGGTTTGTTTTCGGCTACTTCTGCAATAAAAGAAAAAAAAGGCCTGGGAGAGGC
>NW_007080313.1:17085-22519 GCF_000164805.1 Carlito syrichta | reverse complement strand
GGGTGGGCCGGGCCATGCCCCTCCTGTGGCAGTGGGGTCTCGGGGCTTGGCGGGAGCCGGCCCTTAAGGGGGGGCAGGGACCCAAAGCCAAGCAGAGCCCACCTTCCTCAGCCGCCTGAGCTCAACCACCCACCCCTCCTCCCACTCGCTGCCCGCCTTGGTCCCTGCAAACGCCATCTGTGTCCACGCGGTCCAGCCTTCCTCGGGCCTCCTCTCTGGACCTTCAGGAGAGGCCCGAGGCCTTGAGGAGACACCCTTGATTCTCTCCTGCAGCTCCACGGAGCCTTTCTCCTGTCCTTGGAACCATCCCCGTGGGACAGTCCTGCTGTATCCCTGGGCTGAGCGTGTGGGGACGCCCCCGGGGCTCCCGGCTCCCCTCTGCCGACATGGCCACTCTCAAAGCCGGGACTTCCTACGGGACCCAGGGCGCCCGTCGGCCCCGCTGGCCAGAGGCCTCCTCGGAGGACAGAGGGGCTGGCCGGACTCTGGTGCTACTCTGCCATCTGGTACCTCCCCCTTCCATCTTGGGACCCAAAGGAGGGTCCCGCTCAGCCCTGCAGGGGCAAGGATGAAGACCCGTCCTTCTGGCCTCGGCCCTGGGCCTCGAAGGGACCACCTGGCTGGTGCCACGTGACGCCATGTGAGTCCCGCCATGACACACCGTGGCATGCGGTGTGCAGAGGCAGGTCTCCATGCTCCCGTTCCTGGTGGGCTTGGGCTCGGGGCCCCTCCTGGCTCCTCCAGGGCCAGCCAGTTTGGGGGCTGGGACTGGGAGGGGCTGGAGCCTGAAGAAATCCCCGGGGTAGACCAGCACCCAGACCTGCACCCGCCTGCGCCCCCTGCTCTCCCTCTGTTCCCCGTCCTCCCAGAGTCTCCCCTCACTGTCCCCCCCCACGCCCAGTCTGCCCGGGCATCTCCGGGGTCTTCCAGGTGCCCTGTCCCTCAGCATGCATGCTGGCCTGGGCTGGGGGAAGGTCCCAGCGAGGTCCAGCCCAGCTCTGGGGACCCTGGGTGGGAGCCCCAGGCGACCCTGACTGGGGAGACAGTGTCAGGCTGAGGCCCTGGGCGAAGGCTGGGCAGAGGTTGGGTGCACGGCCTGCCAGGTCAGGAGATGCTAGCATGACCCCTGCACCCTCACCCCACACTTGACCCAGCCTGGTCAGGCCTTTGAGGGGCATTGTTGTTGGTGTTATGGCTGCAGCCGCTGCAAAAACACTAGGCTCCGCGAGGGATTTATTTAACCCACAGCCTCATTGATCTGGGCCAACTTTCCATGGGGAGGCAGGCCTCAGCCTCCAGGAACCTCTGGTCTGGGGAGTGCAGCTGCTTGCTGGGCGCCTCTAAGCAGACATGGAAGACTGACAGCTTCCACCCTTGCCTGAGGCTGCCTTGTGGGGAACGACCCTCAGGGGAGGCCCCGGTCTAGGGGGAAGCACCCCTGATCCAGAAGAGGCCTGGGCCTGATGGGAGAGGCAGCCTCCACTCCAGAGCAACTTAGTCTGAGGGGGGAGGTAGCCTCTGCCCTCGGAGGGTTTGAAGGAGGCGGCTCCCACCCAGGAGAGGCCAGGCTCAGAAAGGAGGCAGATACTGGAGCAGGCCACGGCCTCTGAGGTTGGGCCTGCGTGTGCCCGTGGCCTGAGGGGATGACGCCAAGCAGGGTGGGCTGTGGAGCTGTCCGGGCAGGGAAAGTGGGGACAGAGCTGGGTCTGGGAGGGCTGGACTCCATTCCCTGAATGCAAGGAGGCAGGATGTGGCCTTCGAAGGCCCTCAAGGGGCACCCGGAGCCCCCGGAGGTCTTGGTGCTGCTGCCGGGTGGCGAGGGGACCTTGGCTCAGGTTAGCAGTCCTTCTGTGGCCCCGTGCTCACCATCTCCCCCACGTGTTCCGTGACCTCAGCCCCTCGGATAGCACCTACCTGGAGTCCCCCCCCAGCGCCCACCTGCTCCTGGGGTAGCAGTCGCCGCCTGAAGCAGCCTCTCCTCCCTGCCCACACCCCAGGGGCTGGGCTTCCCCCACCCTCCTCTCCTGGCCCCGGCAGAGGGAAGAGGCTGGGTGCTACCATCAGGGTGGAGGAGCAGGAACCAAGGTGGGCATCCAGGAGGGGCACCCTGGCTGCCCATGGGCTGGCATCCCTGGGCTCTGGCAGGGCCCTTAGAAATGCATGTCAGCTGGGCTCGGTGGCTCAGCCTGTCATCCCGCACCTTGGGAGGCTGAGGTGAGTGGATTGCCTGAGCCCACAGGTTCGAGACCCGCCCGGGCAGGCGAGACCTCATCTCTACAATAAATCAAAAAAATTGCTGGCGTGGTAGCGTGCACCTGTAGTTCCAGCTACTTGGAAGGCTGAGGTGGAAGGATCGCCAGAGCCCAGCAGGCTGAGGCTGCGATGGCCGGGAGCACCCACTGCACTCCAGTCTGGGTGACATAGTGAGACTCCAACTCAAAAAAAAAAAAAAAAAGAAATGCGTGTCTTCTCCCTCAGGGCAGAAGACGGCTCTGAGTCACCACTAACCCCGGGGGATGGACCACTGCCCCCAAGAAGCTGACCTGGTTCCCAGGCTGCTGACGTCCCCACCAAGGCCACCAGGAAGTTCTTGTGTGCCCCGTGGCCTCCCGAGCCCAGCAAGGGGTACTGGGCAGTGAGATGTTGTGGCACCCTGCTGGAGAGCCAGGGGCTGGCTGAGGCAGGACCTCCAGGGGCCGGGCAGCCCCGGGATGAGCCAAGGCTAGTGTCCTCACAGAGAGATCCCACCAGGGTGTCTGGGGCCGGGGCTGCCCTCTTGTTCCTGGCCCGTGGGTGCACGGTGCACAGGGCGTTATGTCTGGCCTCAACCCCAGGCCCGCTTTCCCTGGGGCCCCACGCTGGCAGACCAGGGCTGGGGGGGCGGGGAAGGCTGCACTTGCGCTGGGCTGGAGAGGGGACACAGGTGTCTGCCACCCGGATGGGATGGGCCAGGCTCTGCCCAGCGCTGGTTTCTGGGCGGGCAGCCTGGGGCCATTCTGAAGGGTGGGGTGCTCTCGGGCAGGGTTGGAGAGACAGGTGAGAGCCAGTTCTGGCTTCTACTCGGATGGGGTGCGGGCCGGTGGCATGGAAGAGCTGAGGGGTGAGGGGCTCTGTGGGAGATGGATCTGTTGGGGACCTGTCTTTCAGGCGTGCACTGGTACTGGGGGGCAGGCGAGCCCGGACCACAGGGGTAGGGCAGGAGTTTGAGCCTGGATGGGCTTGGGCCACTTGAACAGTCCCCTGTGCTTGGAAGGGGGCTCAGAAGAGCACCCCTCGGATCATGGCCCAGTCTCTCAGCAGCCCTGACCTCTGTTCCAGGAAGCCCAAGTACACTGGGGCCTTTGGGTCCCCACTATCCTGCACCCAGGCCCCCGGGGGCCTGGCCAGGCCTGCACGGCCATCCCTGTGCCCAGGGCCGCTGAGCAGGCCTGGTCAGGGCGCGTAGCGGAGGGGAACGTGGCCGCCACCCCACATGGGCTGTCTCCAGGGAGAGCAGCTGGGCTCTGGCCCCTACATGCAGGCGTCTTCTCCCTTCCCTTTTAATGGCTAATAAAAGGGATTGTAAACCCCGTGTGTGTACAAAGTGCACCCTATAAATGGCTCCTGCTAATAATGGCATTTGTATCGGTGCCCCTCGGCCAACTGTACTCAGAGCGGAGGGAGCTAGCCCCGGACACCGGCAACCCGGCCCACCCGGGGACAGAGACGCTTCCACCATGGGCACGACCCGCTCCAGCACTGGTGAGGGTTGGACTGCGGGGTGCCCGGGAGAACAGGAGCCCTCTGCGAGGAGGCCACCCTCTCCTGGCCGCCCTCCCGGCCTCCCCTCCCCAAGCCCTCCATCCCTCAGACAGACAGCCTTGGGACACACGGCGCACAGTGTGGGATGTTCGTGGCACCTGTTGCCACCCTTCTGGGGATAAGTTGGGGGGCCGTGGCTCCCCATCCTTTCCCTCTTCGTGGCATGTCATTGGACCTGTGAGACTCAGTTTCCCCATCTGACTCTTGGGCCTCCCGTGGTCTCTCAGAGCTCACAGCGGGGGTGGGGTGGGGGCGTCAGGGCTGTAGGAGCCAAGGGAAGCCCAGGGCAGCAGCCTATGTCTCCTTCCCTACTCCCTTGGCCAAGAGGGCGTAGGCAACTGTGGCCTTATGGCCTCCCCAGCAAATCGCCAAGCCAGAGCGGGCAGGGGTGTGGGCCCAGGTGGTGGGTGGGGTCGTGAGCCAGGATGTCTCCTTGGCAGTGCCCACAGGAAGGCTCTGGGGTGACCCTGCATTCCTGACAGCCTTCATCTCACAGGAGGCCCGGACAGCCCCGGCCCCTCACCAGGTGAGTTTCCCACGGAGGTGCTTCTGTGGAGAGGGCGCCTGGTGTTGTCATTGAGTCCCACCTCAGAGCTAGTGGCTCTGCCCATGCAGTGAGAGCCACAGGAGAACAGGGGAGACTTCCCGGGGCATCCATCCCTGGTCCCTGTTCACCCCCTGATGGGCAGGGATCCTGCCTGTGCATCAACAGAATCCATGTTTTCCTCTTAATAAAGCTCTCGGGAAGAACTGCCGGTCTCTGTTTCTCAGGACCGTCACTTCTCAAGAGTGGCCTGGCCCTGAGCGCTCTGGGCGATGGGCATCTCCTGCTTGAAGACATGGCCCCTGTGTCGGGTTGTGCCTGGTACCTGCCAACGGTTTCTGGGGCCTAGTGTTTGCTGATGAAGCCCGTGGCATCCCTCTCCCCATCAGGGCTGACTGTCAAGCTCCTCTGACCCCAGGGAGCCCAGCAGAGAAGAGGAGCAGTCCTCTTGGGCCATGGGGGCCACTCCAATGTCCCATGGCAGTGACCCTGAAGGGGAAGAGAGATCTCGGTGGGAACCTGTGGCCTCCCCTGCTGCACCCCTTGAGGCAGACGGGTGCAGCCTGATGGGAAGAGCCCCAGCAAGGGTGGGCACTCATGGGGACTCAGGTGTTCGGCACCCTCTGTGCTCCAGGGGTGCCCCCAGGGCAAGGCCTACAGATGCAGGATGGTGGGTGCTGGTCAGCAGGTCTCCCAGGAGTCACCAGGGCTGTGGTCCAGGCCCCTTTCTGCCCAAGATGCCTGCCAACGCCAGAAAAGCCCAGAAGCCAGAGCCACGGCGGCCTGAGAAGCTGAGCCAGGTTCTGATCAAGTGGCCGGGCCGGTGCCTGCCTTGTTAGCCGGGGATTTGAGGCCTGCGCAAGTTGGAGGGACCTGGGGTACCCGGGGTCCACCAGGCCCTCACCTGTCCGCTCCAAGCCCAGCACTGTGCTGACATGCTGGCGACCCCTCCGTGCTTCTGGTGGGACCAGGCGTCGGGGGATTGGTGGCCCCACTGTGGGAGGAGGCAGCCCTGAGCTGGGGGCTTGGAGCAGGGGCTGGGCCAGCTCCCTCGCTGGCAGCGCTCCTGGCTCTGCTCCGCCACCCCGC
>NW_007080313.1:12959-16669 GCF_000164805.1 Carlito syrichta | reverse complement strand
GCCCCTCCCCCCATGTCCCTCCTAGGTAAGAGGCACTCCAGGGGCTGGATGCCCCTCCCCCCCCACCCGGTGCTAAGAGAGACCAAGGGACTGTGCCCTCAGCCAGGAAGCAGTGGCCGGCCAGCCTGGGCATCTCAGTTGACCACCCCTTTGCAAACAGGCTCAGCTGTAGGACTGTCCCATGGCCAAGGCTGCCCTGCTGGCAATCAGCTTTGAGGCCTGTGGCTCTGAGGCTGGTGGGGATTTTCCAGACCTTTCACCCTTGGGGACAGGCCCGAGAAAGAGTGGCTGCGGGACAGCCTGGGGACCCTGCCCGCAGCCCACCCTTCCAAATGAGGACAAGACGGGCGTGCCAGGTCCAGGACAGAGCCGCCAGTGTCCAGGTTCCAGGAGCCGAGGTGCTCTGACAGGCGTGCCCTCAAGAGAGCCACTTGTCTGAGTTCCTCACGTCCCTGACGGTGAGCCCAGGAGTCAGGTCTTGGGTCAGGCAGCTCCCGGTGGAAAGGTCAGCCGGGAGAACCAGACCCGCTAGCCCAGGTGCGCCCGTCCTCGACAGCAGGAGGAAGCTTCTATTCAAACCAGCACTGCCCTGCTTGGTAGAACTTCCTCCAGCGACGGGAACTTGCTAGATCTTCACAGTCTAACTGGGAGCCGGGGCGTATGTGGCCCAGAGCCCCTGAGACGTGGCTGATTGAGCTCTCATTCGTGTCAATGTCAGTGGCCAAGTGGCTTGGTCCCAAGGGACGGCGAGGCCTGGGCCGGGGAGCACTGCTGATCTGCCCTGTGGTTGGGGTCGCCAGGTGAGATGCAGGGTGCCTGGTGATGTTTGAACTGCAGGCCTCCATGGAGCTTTCCTAGCATGGCCGTGTGCCTATCATAGGGGACACGACTGGGGAGATCCCTAGACCAAGCAGTCATGTGTTCTCCATCTGAAATCCAGGTTCCTAGGCATCCTGTCCTGTCATTGGTGAGTCTGGCCACCCCCCAGGCCGGCCTGTGCGGTGGTCGGTCCGGGGGATTGCAGGAGGCCGCTGACTCCAGGGGTCTGGAGACCCAGTGGAGTCTTGGCTGAGCACACGGAGGGCAGCACAGCTGCTTCTCAGGCTGCCCTCGGGCTCCCACCACGCCAGGCTCTCCAGGAGAGTATCGAGGCTTGAGGCCCTCCCCACTGGGCAGGGGTCAGAGCAAGGCTGGCAGTGTGGGCTGGGTCCTGCCCTCCCCACGTGCCCCGCCTCTGCCCACCCTCCTTCCTGCCCGTCAGTCACTGCTCGTGGGGCATTTGGGGGTCTGTGTCCAGACACTGTGTCTTGCCCCCTCACTGGCCCGTCCCATGTGCAGCCCACCCTCCTTCCAGGGAGCACAGGAATGGCTCTCCCTGAGCCTCTGAGCCCCCCACCCTGGTTGGACTGAGCTGCTCGTGGGAGCATTCGGAGATTTGAGAAGACAGGGGTTCAGGGGGCTGTAAAGTCTGAATACTCACCCCCTCCCTGGACTCTGCCTGCAGGGCCCTTTGTGCTCCTGCATGCATGTGCTTTCTGAGGAAAACAGGGGTGGAGAGGGAGAGCCCAGTGGCCGAACCTGGCCTCTCAGGAGACAGGGCAGGTCAAGGCCACCCACCCTGTGACGGCCCCGCCACCCACTCCTTGAGGCCCTGTCACCCGCCCCTGAGTCCCTGCCCCCCACCCGGTGACATCCCTGTCCCCATCCCTGAATCCCTGCCACTTGTCCGTGGTCCCTGCCACCCACCCCGTGATGTCCCTGCCACCTGCCTGAGTCCTTCTTGCCACCTGCCCCGGAACGTTCCTGCCACCCACCCCTTGAGTCCCTGTCACCCACCCCTGGGTGCCTGCCCCCTACCCTGAGGGTCCCTGCCGCCATTCCGAACCGTGTCCTCGGTTCCTTGCTGCAAGGTGCCTCCTTTGCCCTGGTCTGTGGAGAGAGGGCACTACATGGCGGAGCACGGGGCCTGTGCTTGCAGAATCCGGGACACTCGTGGAGGGGCTGGTCTGCAACTGGGGCTTCCCCCCACAACCCAGGGACCGAGGGGGCTCTGCCAGGGCCCCAAGTACCCCACCATCCTGCCCTGGCTCCCTGGGTCTCCCGAGGGTGGGCAGGACATTCCAGGTGCTGTGGGCCCAGGAAAACAGGCACCGTGGGGCACACCCAGGCCCACCAGCCCACCGCACGCCCCAGGCGCTATGCTCCCCCTGGGTTCCTGCGGCCTCCTTTGGCCGGTGGGCATCTCCTGGGTGCAGGCCACAACCTCCACTCTCCTCTCGGACCCCTCCTGACACCTGGGCCCCGGTGGAGCCTGCCAGCCAGCTGGGTGGGAGAGGAGTCTGGTCTCACCTGGCCTGGGGGGTCGAGGAGGATCCTGGGTCTGAAGGCCCCCATGTGATTTGCAAACACAACTATGTTTGGTTCCGGGTAACAGAAGGGAAGACGGTTTCTCCTACCTCTTGGCCCCAAACCAAGTGTGGGAGACCAGGACGTACAGCCGTCTCTCCCTTTCAACACAAGTTTTCTTTGGTCCAAGGAGAACATTCTAGGCCCCATCGTTCCTAACCCCCTCTCAGGCTGCCAACCCCACCCCGGGGCCTGTTGCCACTTCCCACGAGGCCCTCTGAGGCTGAGTTGGGGCCGCACCCCGGAAATGGCTCCCAAGGCTGGGCACTGGGGCCACCTGCCCTCACCTTCCCACCTGGGTGTCCGCGGGGCCTGCAGGTGGGGCCAGGTGGACCGGTAGCCTGCAGGAGAGGACTGGAGAGGGGCTTGGGGGCTGACCGGCCAGACAGGCACACAGGTGTGCAGTGAAGCGTCAGCCCATGCCTGGCACTATCCCAGCCAAATGCCCACCGTGTGGTACGGGAGAGGAGGGTGGCCAGTCCAGAGCCTGCACCCTGGAGTCCAGAGTCAGCTGAGCCGGGCGGGGCCAGTCCCACCTCCTTACTTGACACATGGGGAAACTGAGTCCTCGAGTGGGAAGCTGGCCTGAGATGACCGTGACTCGCGAAGCTTGCTTCTCCCTGGACGCCCTCACTAGAGTCTCAGGCAAGTGAGCCAATGCACCCCAACCCTTCAGCCCCGACAGTCCCCCTGGAGCCGTAATCCCCATGGGCATCAGCGTGGGGACGGGGGTGGACTAGGCGGAGGGAGAGGTGGCACTCAGGGCCCCTGCTCCCCAGGCCAGGCCCCACCAAGCCTTCCAGGAAGCAGCTCTAGGAAGAAGCCAGGTTGCACAGAGCCAGCCTCCTCGGCCACTTGCCCGGACCAGGGCGAGCCAACGCGGGAAGCAGGAAGCCGTGACGACGAGGCACTTTAGCAAGCGGCCTGAACGCGACACCTTAGTGGGAGGCCGAGGGCCTCCAGGAGAGACATCAGTGCTGAACACGGCCGAAGCGCCTGACACTGGGCTGCCTGCCACGCCCTTTCCGTGGGCTGCAGCTGGGCTCTCCTCAGCCCGCCTGCCAGGCCTCCCACCTCCAGCCTCCCGCCTGGCCGTTGGGGCTGGTGGCTGGGAAACCAAGGTCCACAGATTCCAGGGCTGAGGGCAACAGGGACAGAGCCAGGCCGGGCAGAGGGCAGGGGGACCTCAGATCCACACGGGACGATCCTGGGGCAGCCAGTCCCCCATGCCCAGGTGGCCCAAGGGCTTCTTTGGGGCACAGCTATTTCCAGCCTCCACGCCCGGCCTCCTTTTCCCAAAGAGG
>NW_007080313.1:1834-12720 GCF_000164805.1 Carlito syrichta | reverse complement strand
CCCCAACCCCCTCCCCAGCCTGGCGGGCCAGCTCTTCTCTCTAGCCCTGGGTTTGCTGGCCTGTGTGGGGAAGGGGCTGCCAGACTCAGAGTCTGTGGTCCAAGGGGGCTGCACCCCCCTGGGCCCACTCCAGGAGCTCAGGGCCCCTCCCTCTGAGAGCATCCCACCCTCCTTGCCCGGGGGGATGGGCTCTGGGGCTCCCCCGTGCATGCCATGACTCCAGGTGGATGGGGCTAGTGGGAGGCAGGGGCTTGGCTCAGCGTGGACTGGGGGCCGCGTCTCCCCGCTTCCCAGGCTGGCACCTCGAGTCCTGCCCTCACCAAAGGACCTCGCGGTCTCTGCACACCCCGCAGTCCCCTTCTGTCCCCACCGGTTTCTGCTGGCTGGGAATGACAGTCCCAGCTGCCCAGCCGGCCTGGCCCGGGCCCACTGGCAGGTACCCCTGCCAGCCCTGTCCGCAGCTCCTGGGCACCAGTCAGGCCCGGCACAGGCCCGCCAGCCAGGCTTTGGCCTTTTTTGGGCCTGTCCGCGGCGGAGCCACCTGTGCCTGCCTTGAGAGACCAGGCAGTGTGGCCGTCTGCGCAGGCATGCAGGCCATGGAGCGGACGGCGGCTATTTCGGGCCTGGTGTTGGCTTCCCTGCACTCGTCCCAGAGAGGAAGGGAATGTGGACGCCCTGCCCGGCCCGGCGCCGGCCCGGCGCCCGGAGACCCCAGAAAGGGCCACGAGGGAGGGAGTGTGGAGGTCAGCTCAGGCCCGCCCGCCCTCCTTTCTGCTCAAGGAGCTAAGGGGTTCCAGCCTTCTAGCAGTTTCAAGGCCCCCTGGTTTCCGAGAAGGTCTGGGGGAGCCGGCCCCTCCCCCAGGGACCCCGAGCTGGAGGGTGGGGCAGAGGTAGCTGAGGCGTTTCATTTTGTCCCGGCACCTTCCCCCTGCTCTGAACTGGAGGGGACATCAGTTCCCAGCTGACTCCCCAGGAACCAGTCTTGCCTCTGCCACCGGGTCTTGGTGCCTCCGACATGGAGGCCTGGCAGGGGGGCTGGGCACCCCAGGCATTGGAGGACAAATGAGATCTCTCCTCGTGTGCCAATGGGTGGGGCCTCAGGGATAGTCCAGGGCAAGAGTGAGCTGCAGAGAATTTCGGAGGGAGGCTGGGCCCCTTTCTGGGGGCTGGTCCAGGATGTGGGGAGCAGGCAATTGCCATCACGAGTGACTGCTCACAAGCAGCACCCCCTGAGCTCTCCACAGCCGGAAAGCCAAGGGGTCCTCTTGTCTCGCCTCTGCACCCAGGAAAGTTGGGATCAGTCCTGCCTTTGAGGCAGGAGTGGGGGCCAGGGAGGAAGAGGAGGCCAGGACAGGGCATGCAAGACAGGACTGCCCAGGAGGGTCTTCCAGAGTGTCTGGGACTTGCTCCACGGGCCTGGGTCTTCCAGGGAGACCCCTGAGCAGCGCTTCCCGGCAGGAGACGCCCAGAGCTCACATACCCTGGCCTGCAGGCAACTGATGTCTCTTCCTAAAAACTAAAATGGCATGGAGTCAGCAGAGATAGCCAGATCGCTCCGGACTAAGGGTGCAGGGGTGGGCACAGGTGCTTACCAGGCCACTGAGGGTCTGGTGCTCTGTAGATAGGTTGTCCAGGCATGAATCCCCCAGAACAGAGCTGGGGCTACCTGGCTGCCTTGAGGCCAGGGTTTCTGCCAGGCCCCACAGCTGTCCCAGCCCCCGGCCCCCTCACCCCACACCTGACTGTGCCCTCGCGTGCTGGGGGCAAGAAGCCAGCTGACTTCCCTCCTGAACCAGTGGGCCATCTGCTCTGCCGGCTAGGGGGACGGTGGTAGGGTCCGGCCGGCTCAGAAAAGCTCCAGTCTGGCTGAAGCCTGTGGGGTCAGGCTCTTTCCATCTGACCCCTGGTCTTAGAGCAGGCCAGTGGGCTTCCCCAGCAACCTGGAGGGCAGGCTTCCTCCTGGGTGGAGCAATGGGGCCCAGAGCCCTTGGCCCTTGGCCCTGGGTAGAGCCGGGCAGTGCTGGCCAGCCCTTGGGACTGTGGTCCAGTCTGTGGGTCCCACACGACTGCAGACCCTCTGGCGGGTGCCAGGCAGGCCCGTGGGCTGCAGGCCGAGGCTCTGGGTGACCAGCTTCACCCCAGCCCTGGTCCTGGCATGGCTGCCACCAGCCCTGGGCCCTGCACGAGGCCACGGTGCTGACTGTGCCCGGATGCGGGGCACTCCCCCTGGGAGACTCCTCCCAGGCCCACCCTCCTCTTCAGGGCAACATGGAGTTGTGGGCGTGGGCCTCCTCCACTTCCCAAATCTGTCCAGGGCTTCCACAACCCCCGATGGCCTCTCCTGCTGTCCCGTTGTGCCAGGCCCAGCATGAGGGAGGTCCCAACCTGTCCAGGGGCCATGGCGCTGGGGAAACGGCCTCAGAGGGCCTGGCCTGCGGCTGTGAGGGGTGCTGTCTCAGAAGACTTCAGCCGGGGAGGGGCACGAGGCTACAGCCTGCAGGGCCTGCCCTCGCAGGTGAGACCCAGGCCGTGTGGGTCCCCGAGAGGGTGACTGAGCTTTCATGCAGGGTCCAGCCCAGCACCCCACCAGGAGGCCTTGGCCTTGGCCTCGGAGTCAGCCCCGGGAGCCCAGGAAGGTGTGGTGCCCAGACACGTCCCCGCCAGGAAGTGGCGGCCTTGCCAAAGGTGCCCGGGCCGGGGCTCTCCCTGGCGGCTGCTGAAACGGCCCACTGTGTCCGAGACTGCGCCCGGACAGGGGCACGCTGGGCGGGAGTCCTCTGAGCTCGCTCCTGAAAAGCTGTGTCAACAAAAGCTCATTTAAATGCACCAGGAGCCTGGGGGCTCACCCAGAGGCCTCAGGGGCCCTTAAGCGAGATGACGCCCTGTATCCCTGTGAGGGGGGATTCAGCTGCCAGGAAGTCTTCCAGTGGACCCCCTCCCCTCTGAAGTCTCGTCCTCGGGGCTCAGGGTGAAGCTGGAGGAATAAGAGTGTGGGCTTGGGGGCTTTGGCTTGGGCAGAGGGGCTGGGGACCCTTCTGGGGCCAAGCAGCCCAGCCCAGCAGAAAGTGCTGGCAGTGAAGGGTGAAGAGAGCCAGAGCCAGAGCCAGGGCCGGGATGGGTGGGCAGGCGGGTGCCGGGAGGCCGCTAGCCACAGCCATGCAGCAGAGGGTGGGCTGGGGCCTCGGCGTGATAAATGTCTTCCCTGGGAGCCCGGCAGAGCTGCCAGGGTCTCTCAGGCCTCTGAATTCAGTCTTGTCGACTGTGAGGCCCGGCAGGGGCCCCTTCGAACAGGATGGCTTTGTGGACGGCGGGTGGTGAGTTAGGGATGTTGCTCACAGCGGAGTTTGTACGTGCAGGTCTGACGCTGGGGACACAGGGGGGTTCGGGAGGCCCTGCCGTCCCAGGCGGGAAGCTCAGTGGGCAGGACGGCGAGTGACCACAGCCTGGAACCCTGGGATCCTGTAGCCCCTGGGGACGGGGCTTGGAGGGCACAGCAAGCTCAGACCCCTGTTTGGAAGAGCAGTTCACACACTGCTCCGTAAACTCAGCAGGACGCAGGGCTCCTGGGTGCCTGGAAGGTTAGGGACAAGCAGGTGGCCCGGCCTCAAGCATAGAACACTGTCTGGGTCCTCGAAGCCCATGAGCCCTCCAGGCACTGGCTATTCTGCCTCTCCCACTCTCCCAGGCCCACCCCAAGGGAACCCTGCACCCAGGAGACCTTAGGCCATGGGCCCCTGGGCCCCGAGACCTCACGGGCCCTCCCCCCAAGCCTACCCCAGCCCGGTCCCTGCCCCTGCCTGCCTGGCCCACCCACGGCACTGGGAAACCCTTCACACCACACCACAGAGAGGCTTTGGCAAGCTGCATCTCCCCGGTGGGTTGTGGGGTGGAGGTCTCGCTGCCCTTTTCCCGCCGCCTCCTGGCAGCCCTCCTGGGGATATGTCCTATGTATGGCCCTGGGATACGTCCTATGTAGGGTCTCTGCCACTCAGCAGAAGCTAGACGCCCCCCCCCCGTCTTGGTTCCCAGGGCTAAAGCCAGCAAGCAGTCCAGGGTGCCTGTTCCAAGGGGGAGGGCACATGGCCGGTGGGGACCATGGGACACGGGCCGCCCGGGGCGGGGGCCAGCCACGAAGCCCCCTCGTCGGGGTTTGCTGGTGCCAGGGCTCCAGGCTCGCATCCTCCCTGCCTTGGGTCCCCGCGCGGCGCCCAGAGCAGCCCAGAGGAAGAGGCCTGTGGCTCCCAGGCCCAGGCGAGGTTTGGGTGGCCGCCTGCGTCCTTGGCTCCCTGGGACACGTTGGCGCTGCGGGCCAGGAGGAAGCGGCTGGGCCTCCGCGGAGGCTCCTGGACTGCCCGGGCCCTGCGGCTCTCTCTAATTGCTCTTTCTAAGAAATCCCTCAAAACCCTCTTTGGGAGGGGAGGCCCAGGAGGAGGGGGCCGGCTGGCGCGGACGGGTTGGGTCTGGGGAGGGCGCCTTGGGCCCCTGCCGAGCCCAGCTGCCGTCGGCCTCAGACCTGAGCCTCCCGGGCCCCCGCACTCTGGCTCTGCCCCCGAACGGTGCCTGCACGCGCACCCCAAAGCCACCTCTTCTGGGGTCCCTCCCCACCCTCTCTCGAGGGCCCCGCCCGTCTGAGCGTCCCACTAGGCTGGAGCGGCTCGGCCGGGATTAGGGGAAGAGGAAAAAGTGACGGTGTTAGAGGCAGAGCGGCCGGCACACACGTCCACGACGCCCACACACGTGTGTTTACCCACCAGCGCCGCGGGCTGCGGGGCCAGTGGAAACCATGAGTCGTCTGGGCCCAGCCGCCTGCCCCCCCAGCCTGGCTGGGCCCCTGGAGCCCTGGGGCTGCCGCGAGGCCTCTGAGAAAACAGGCCCTGGGGCAGCGGGAGGGGGCTGGGCACTCCTGCCCATGCCCCCTCGGGCCGCCCACCCGCCATCTGCATTCTGTGCGCCTGGCCTGGGACCCCGCCCGGAGACTGTGTGGGGCTTAAGCACACCCTGGGGGTGCTCCCTCCTGCTGGCTCCCTCAAGGTCCCCTCCTCACCCACCCTTCTGGGCCCTTCTCCCCACCCAGAGGGTGGGCACACCTGGCCTCCACTTCTGCCAACCCCGTGGCTATGCCTCCCTGAAGAAGGCCGCTGAGGTTTCTACTGCGGTGACCGTTGCAGATGGGCCCACTGCCTTCTCTGAGTGTGAGGGGCTTGGTGGTGTCCCTCCCCACAGGGCTGGGCATGGCTGGCCAATAGAGGTGCCCGGGGACAATCCCAGGGCCAGAACGCCCCCAGGGTGTGCTTAAAGGAAGGTGGGGCCGTGGTGGCGTCCCCAGGCTCCTCTGACGCAGGCTGGAAGTGCGCACCCACAGGTGATAAGTGAGACCCGGTCCCGGCCAGGACACCTGCAGCCGAGAGACCCAGCCCCGACGGGAGGCTGCAGGAAGGGAAAGGGCAGTGGAGGCTGCCAAGTCGCGGGCCCAGGCTGTCACATCAGCCCCAGCAGGGGAAGACCTGGCCGGTGGGCTGGGAGACAGTGGCCTGTCCACCATGCTCAGTTGGGCTCCGGATCAGTCGTCTCGGGCGTGGCTGGTCGGGCTGAGAGGGACTGGGCTGTTCATGGGTGCTGGAGCACTGGAAGCTGGTCCTTGGGAGGTTCCTCGGGGCAGGAGAGAGGGGTCTGAAGCGGCAGGGGCTGCCTTTCTTCCAGGCCTCTGCCAGGAGGCCACCTCCACGCCAGCCTGTGCCGCCATCCCGCCTGCACTTGTCCAGGAAGGAAGCCGGCCTCACCCTCCCTCTGCCTCCTGCAAGCACTGGCCATCCCCATGGGCATGCACGTGTCCCCACCCCACTCCTATCTCGTTCTGCAGTGATCATGTCCCCAGCCAGGGCCCAGGACTCTGGGGACCTCGACACCCCAGTCCCAGGAACCATCTGTGGTCCCTGGGCCTTGATTCTGGCCACACCCCCATCCCTGGCGTGTCACTGGTCCAGGTGGGCGGGTGGCCGCTTTCTCCGGGACAGGCCCTAGAGAGGCCTTGAGTGGGCCCGGTCTGCTCCCACGGGTCCTGTGTCTTGTGGAAGCCATCTTGGGGGCCCCGGGGGACGGCCCCGCAGGGTCGGGGCCACGGATTGGCTGTCGGGACTGTGGGGGTTGCTGGGAAGGGCCTGGTAGGGCCGAGGGGCCATGGATACCTGTCATGGGTACATCTCAGACCCCCAGAGAAGGCTAATGACGTGTGGGCAGCCCCAGGGCAAGGCGCCCCGCGGGGGAGCCTGGGTGAGAAGGCCAGGGCAGGGCTGAGTCCCAGCAGCCCAGGAGGGTGGCTGCCTGGGGCCTCCCGGTCAGGTGGGCCCTGGGGGCTGGGGGAGGGGGCCTGTGCCTCTGGTCAGCCTCTGCTCCACATAGTGGAAGATGCCGCTTCCCTGTGGAAGGTGTGGTTGCTCTGACCGTAGACGTGTCGGGTGGGTGGGAAGGAGGGGGCGGGCAGGCAGGGGTCGGATGCAGGGGCGGCTGGGAGCGAGGCCCTCTCCCTCCAATGGCCACCACAGAGACCCCCATTCCCCATGAATGCAGATCCAGAGGTCCCCAAGAGTCCGAGCGAAGCCCCTGAGGTCACCATTCATGGCCACCCAGGGCGTGCAAGGGCCTTGTCCAGGGCGGGGGAGGTGACACCATCTGATGGGGGTGGCCCCTTCAGTCGGAGGGCAGAGGCGGGGAGGACCCCGCAGCTGGCAGGAGAGATCTGGGGCCACCTGGAGGGTCCCTCCTGGCCCGGACACAAGCTCAGGCCCAGACGGTCATCTCTGGTCCACGACCCCCTGGACCTCCCTGTCCTAAAGCACAGAGGACATAGGGGCAGGGCTCCTGGGGCAGCTGGGCTTCTCATCCACCATGAGCCCAGACACACGGCGCCTTGGCAGGTGGGCTCGGGGGTTCGGGGGTTCCAGAAGGGCACGGAGGGCCAGGTGCAGCCCATGATCTGTCTGGCTCCCACCAAGCAGATCATCAGATGTGCCCATGGGGAGGTGCAGGAACCCCAGGCTCCCCACCCCCACTTCCACTGCAGCGCACTCACGTGAGCCAGGCCCCAGGGGCTAGGAGGGTCCGGGGAGCCCTTCTCCGTGGCAAGCTGCCAGGGCGAGACCCAGAACTGACCCCAGGCAGTGCCTGGTGCCTGGCAGGGTCTGGGAGACCAGGAGCAGCATCTGGGGAGAGGACAGCTCTATCTGGAGCTGACCACAGAGCAAGGGAGAGCCGCCACTTGGGGGATGGACCTCTGGAGGGCCGTGGTGGCGGAGAAGGCTGCGCTCTGGACAGGCTCAGACTCCCCAAGCCTGGGAGGCAGATGCCCAGTCCCTGACCTCAGGGCACCCTCCCTGGCCAGAGCGGGTGGGCCTATGCTGGGAAGACCCAGTCCACTCATGCCCCTCATGGCCACCGAGCACAGAGCCACCAGGGGCCCCGCACCCACGAGGGCCGCCTGCAGGCCAGGACACATCAGACAGGGAGGTTTGAGAAGAACCCAGAAGGTGCAGGCGCCGCCGCCCACTGCAAGGAGACCAGCATGGCCTCGGGCACGCCCATTTCACAAAAGTGGCCATGATCAGGGAGGGGCCACACCCCTGAGGCTGGGTGGGGCGGCGGGCAGCTGGGGTCCGGTGTTCCTGAAGCATTTCTAAGCCTCTGAAATCAGTGGAACAAAAGTCCCGTGGCCCGTGGCCTGTGGGGAACCTGAGGTCCATCGGGCTTGAGAACGGACCCAGTTCCAGGCCAGGCCCACGGGGGTCGGGATTCCGGATGGCTTCATGGGTGATGACGGGGGGTCCCCGGGGCAGGTGGGCCTGGAGACCGCACTCTGGTGCTGCCACCGTGGTGACGAGGGTGGGCAGTCTCGCCCCCGTGGCCTGGGCAGTGAGGGCAGGGGCTGGGGAACCACGGAGTTCAGGGGCTGGAGGCTGCTGGCGACGCTTGTGGGACTGCGGTGGTGTGCGTACTACAAGCCACTCCAGCCCATGAGGCTCCAGGGTCAGGGCAGGGGGGCCGTGTGGGGGTGTCCCGCTCCCAGGGTGGACCCTGGCCTGGCTGCCATCCCAGAGGCCTCCCTGCTCGGACAGCATGCAACCCACAGCTTCCCTGGGCTGTGCTCCCCTTTCGCCTGTCCTGCCAGGGGAGCCCCGCCAGGAAGCCAGGTCATCGGAGCCAGCAGCCCCTTCCCAGCCCAAGGCCGGGTGCTGATGCAGGGGTCTCCTCACTGCTGGGATCCGGAGCCCCTATCTCGTTTTGGGGGTGAGGTGTCTGATCTGCTCAGCTGGGCTTCCAGCTACTCCAGTGACGGGAACGTGGCTGGGGTCTCCCAAGGGGCTGAGGAGGGTGGCCCAGCAGGCACGGCCTCCGTGGGGTGGTGGTGATGGCCAGCAGCTCTGATGGCCTCTCTCGTGGGGCCGTTGGGGGAGAAAGGCCAGCCGTGTCATGGAAAGACAGGGAAGGCCGGTGTGAGGACAGTGCCACGTGGCCAGGGCAGCCTGGGCCGCCCCTGGGCCCCGGGCCCCCTCGGTCTCCCGGGCTGCTGGTGGGGCTCTGGCATGTGCTTGGACTCTTGCTCCGGGAGACAGGCCTGCAGCTGAGCTGGCCTCGGCCCCCACCGCCGGCACTGAGGGCGGAGAGGGCCTCCCTGGCTCCCGGGCCTCCCTTCCTTCCTGCTGGAAGCCTCTGGAACCCCTCTGACGGCCTCCTCCTCCCCTTGCGGGCTCCAGCCTGGCGTGCCGGGACTTGGCCCTGCCTTTCCCTGCCAAAGCCCCTGCCTCTGTCCGTGCCTCCTACTCTGGCCATGGCACGGTCTCCTGTGCCCCTCACCCGCCTTGCACAGCAGGCTGGGCCACATCTACACTGCCCGGCACCCCAACCCACATCCTACGGCCCTTGGCCCCCAGCTGCTCGGATAACGTGGCCATGGCCTGAGCTGGGGCTCCCAGACCGGCTCCGGCCTCAGGGAGGCTCTGCAGGGTCCCTGGCCAGCACAGAGGTGTCCTGGCATCCTCTCCGTCCCAGCCCCCACCCCCTGCGTTCCCCCAGCCTGGGCCCTGTCCGACTGCAATCTGCTCACAGCAGGCTAGGCAAACCTCGGCCTAACCCCAGATTCCAGCTCTGGGCTGTCCGCTGGCTGCAGAGATAAATCGGGGAAGGCTCCCCTGGCCCTGGCCCCGGCCGGCCCCCCACGGCAGGCAGCGAGGGAAAGGAGAGACCCCAGAGCCTCTTGCTGTCCCAGCTGGGCTCACTGCACGCGCCTTCCTCTGTGCCGGCCCTGGCCCCATCAGATCTGAGGACAAGATCCTCTCTGCCATTCCGGGGAACCATCCGGCGTTGGCCCGGGGAGAGGGGGCCAGACAACTGCTCTTTGGGGAGGGGAACACGGTTTCCAGCTTCTCAGAGCGAACCCCAAGCGACCCCCAGGAGGCCGGAGGACTCGGACTGGGGTGCTCTGCATGTTACGAGTTGCTCTACTTGTAGGACTCCAGCGTTGAGGCCGGGGGGCCATCTGGGGGTGCCCAGCTCCCAGGGTGGATGTTGGCCTGGCTGCCGTCCCCTGTATCCCACTCCCTCCTCCAAGTCACCCACACGCTCCATGCCCCAGTCCCCTCAGCCTGGCCCGGGGTCTCACCCTGACCCGGGTTCTCATCCCTGGTGCGTGACGTGGACCCATGGCCAGTTTCACTGGAAGGGGCTTGGTGAGCAACTGAAGACCCCGCAGGAAGAGAGGAGACCTGGCCCAGCCGAAGGTGGGAAGCTCCCCTGAGCCCCTTGCCCATAGTGTGCCCACTCTGTCACCCTCTGGAAACCCCCGTGTTCCCCATGGCGCCCTGCTGGCGGGGGGTGACCATACTAGGGCCTGTCACCTCATGGTGGGGGGTCAGGAGGGGGCTGGGCTCTGTGACCAACACTGTGACCATATCGGGCATCGGCTGTGCCCCGCAGCCCTGGCCCTTCTCTGCGTCGGCTGCAATTTTCGCCATCCCATGAGCCCCTGGCCTTGGGCCTCTCCTGGCCCCGTGGGCCTGCCGGGTGCCGTCCCTAGCCCTCAAGGGGGAGCTCACCAGAGCCTGGGCCTGTGCCCCCTGTGTGCAGCCCTGCCAGCCAGCTGTCCCTGCCACGGGGCATCTCTGCCACCAGGCTTCCCTGTGACAAGGCCGGGGGTGCTGGGGCCTCTGGACTGGGCCAGGCACTCCCTCCCCCGCGGTCCTGGCCTTCGGGACCCGGGCACCCGGTGAGGAGAACCCCAGGCCCTGTCTCCATCTGGGCCGGGTGTATTCCGTGTGTCCCCTGAAACCTTTAGCAAGTGTGAGAGGCAGGGGCATGTCCAGGGGGCTGCTCGGATCAGGGGTCCTCGCGGCCAGGCTGGGAGCTCAGGGAGAGGCCAGACCGGAAGGCTCCCTTCGGGCCTGGAAGGGGTGTCCTCCTGCGACAGCCAGAGGCCTCTCTCCACCAAGTAAGGGGTCTGGGTGGGCCCCGACGTGAGGGGACCGCTGTCTTCTAGGGCACGGCCCCTGCGTCGGAAGAGGGGGTGCTGAGGGAGGGGTCCGCGGGGCCCCGGCTGCAGCCCTGGGGAGGGTAGGCCAGGTTCAGAAAGACCCGTCCTCTTCCCAGACCCTTGGAGAACCCGGGGAGAAGGACTTTGGGGGCGATGGGGAGGGGGCCGGGGTCCCTTCCCGCCCGTGCCCCCCGGAAGCCCCACCTCGTGGCCAGATGGGTGTCATGCGGCCCGCTGACCTCACGGGGGCGCAGGAGACAACGCAATTCCCGCCCGTTTTAGGGAAAGTCGGTTTGCCGCTGAGCCTTCGGGCGGAGAGGCTGAGCGGGGCTGCCGGCTGCCTCCCGGAGTCGCCCACCGGGTCCTC
>NW_007080313.1:0-1039 GCF_000164805.1 Carlito syrichta | reverse complement strand
AGGGTGGCACGGCTGGGAGCTCCTTCTGCCTCCAGCTTGGGGGCTGGGATTTCGGGTGGGGGTGGAGGGCTCAGCTGCTAATACTCCCCACAGGCTCGGGCATGGTTGGCACACGGAGGTGAGGGGCTAATTCTCCTCCAGGTCCTGGGAGCCATGGAAGGTTGCAGTGAAGAGGCGGGAGAAGACCAGAGGCAGGGAGTCCAGCCGGAAGCGTCTGGAGGGCCCGGGCCGGTCAGGGTCCGTCTGAGGGCCTGGCCCATCCTCCTGCCCCTCAGGTCTCAGGCTCCCCGAGCGCCTCAATGTGTCCCTTTCCCTTCTCAGGTCAGCCCAGAGGCAGCTGCTGCTGTCCTGGAACTCCTCAGCTCTGGCTGGGGGAACGCCCTGGGCACCCACACGGCCTTTCCCAGCCTGTGCCGTCCAGGAGCGTGGCCCCACACCCTGTGAGGAGGGCACAGCACGGGGAAACTGAGGCCCAGGGACTCGAGTTGGCTGCTGCAGGCCCAGGCCCCATGGGCGGGTCTCCTGGTCGCCGGCCGGGGCCTCGAGCCACCCCTAGGCCCTGGCCCAGGCCGGGGAGGGCTCCCTTTTGCCTCTTGCCCTCCCGCTCCCGGGCCTCAGCTTCCCCATGAGCTCAGCTCCCGGCCGTCGGGAGGTGCTGCCCTCTGTCCTCAGCGCTGCCTAGAGCTGAGTTTCCAGGAGTGTGTCTGGATGGAGGCCATGGCACGGAGGGGACGGGGCGAGGATTTGACCCAGTGAGTGGGGCCGTGGGCTCCCAGCCTCTGGGTGCTGCCTGTCGTTGAGAGGTCGGTGGTCGAGGCCTAGGGAGGCAAAGGGGCTTTGCCTTTGCGTCTCTTCCCCGAGGAGAGGGCCGTGGGGGCCTGGGCGGGTGGGGGGGATACTGAGGGCGTCCCCGGCGAGCAGGAGAGGCTTCGAGGGTCCCAGGTGGGGTGAACGGATTGTGGAGGTCCCAGGCGGGGACAAGGGGGCTGTGAGCGTTCTGAGCAGGGTGGGCAGGGGCTGTGGGGTCCCAGGAGGGACG
>NW_007080312.1:0-700 GCF_000164805.1 Carlito syrichta | reverse complement strand
CTAGCCAGTTGACTTAACTAGCTGACTTAACTAGCTAGCTACCTAACTAGCCAGCTTCCTGGAAAGCTCACTTAAGTAACTGACATAACCAACTAGCCAGCTGGCTGGTCAGCTGACTTAATTAGCTAGCCAGCTGGATGTCAGCTGAATTAACTAGCTGTCTTTAACAGCTGACTTAATTAACCAGTTACCTTAATTAACTAGCTACCTTAATTATCTAGCCAGCTGACTTAACTAGCTACATAGCTAGCTAGCTGAGAGGCCAACTGAATTAACTAGCTGATTTAGCTAGCTATCCTGCTTGCTAACCAGCTGGCATAACTAGCTTGCTACCTAGCTATCCTGCTGGATATCCAGCTGACTTAACTAGCTGACTCTACAATCTAGCCAGCTTGCTAGCCAGTTGACTAAACTAGATGACTTAGCTAGTGAGCCAACTGGCTAGCCAACTGACTTAACTAGCTCTCTACCTATCTGGCTAGCAGGCTAGCCAGCTGAGTTAATGATATGACACATTTAGCTAGCCTGCTGGCTAGCCAATTGAGTTAACTATCTCTCTGTCTAGCTAGTAATCTGGCTAGCAACCTGACTTTAATAGCTGACTTGTATAGCTGGCCTGATTGTTAATCAGCTGAATTAGCTAGCTTGCTAAATAGTTATCCAGCTGGCTAGCCAGCTGACTTAACTAGGTGACTTAACT
>NW_007080311.1:0-612 GCF_000164805.1 Carlito syrichta | reverse complement strand
GCCGGGTGTGGTAGCATGCGCCTGTAGTTCCAGCTACTTGGAAGGCAGAGGCAGAAGGATCGCCGGAGCCCAGCAGGTCGAGGCTGTGGTGGCTGGGAGCGGCCATTGCACTCCCGTCTGGGCGACTGAGTGAAATTCCAACTCAAAAAAAAAAAAAAATTTCTCGTCTGGGTTCAGTGGCTCAGCCTGTAATCCCAACACTTTGGGAGGCCGAGCAAGTGGACTGCCTGAGCCCGCAGGTTCGAGACCAGGCTGGGCAACTTGACGAGACCTTGTCTCTACAATAAAATAAAAAATAGTTGGGCGTGGTAGCGTGCATCTGAAGTTTCAGTTACTCACTTGGAAGGCTGAGGTGGAAGGATTGCCGGAGCCCAGTAGGTTGATGCTGGGGTTGCCGTGAGCGTGCCACTGCACTCCAGCCGGGGCAAAGGAGTGAGATTCCAACTCAAAAAAATAAAATAAAATAATCTTTCACATGTACCCATCTACAAGAGGGGTACAGCGAGTCCTTGTGGATAGAAATGCATTTGGGCCGGGCTCAGTGGCTCAGCTTGTAATCCCGCGCCTTTGGGAGGCTGAGGTGAGTGGATTGCCTGAGTCTGAGGGTTCGAG
>NW_007080310.1:0-918 GCF_000164805.1 Carlito syrichta | reverse complement strand
TGGGTAGGCCATGGTCTCCTCCAAGCCCCTCAGCCCCCCGAGGCCATGGTCCACAGGGGCCCAGGGCTCCCAAGGGCCCTGCTGGCCGGCCTGGGAGCGACCCCACCAGCCCCGGCCTCCCCAGCTGGGCTTGTGCTGGCCTGGCCATGCTGCCCGGCAGCTGCTGGGGAGGCCAGGCCCCCCACCAACGGGCCTGGGGGCGGTCCCTGGGCCCCGGGGCAGGGACCGGTGACAGGAAGCTTTCCCCGGACCCTCCGCGATTCCTGGTGGCCCATGAGGGGCCGTCCACCTGCCCCTTGTCTCAGGGAGCAGCAAAAGGGGCCTGGGTGGGGCACCCACCCTCTGCGTCCCGACCTCTCAGCTCCCCATCCCAGCCCAGACCCCACCCCGGAGTTTCCCAGCCTCCCCGAGAGCAGCCGGGCCGGGGCTGCCTCCCTGCCAGGCCTCCCACCTCCGTTTCCAAACCCTCTTCCCCACCCCCTCACGCTTCCTCACCTGTGGACTCAGGGCCAGACTGCTCTGGGCCAGGTGGAGGCTGGGCACAGTTCCGGGCACAACCGGGCTTCTGGGTCTCCTGGGGACCTTCCCTGGGGCGCCTTCCCTCCCGGGGCCCCACACCCGCTGCTTCCCACACTGGCCTTGGCCCCCCGCTGTGCTCCCGGGGCAGGTGGGGTCTTTCTCCTCTCCTCTGGGTCCCAGGACTGCCAGACCTGTGGGCACACAGCAGGAGCTTAAGCAGTGCAGCATCGGGGACCTGAGTCCCCGGCTGGTCTGGGGGGGCAGGCTGGTGGGTTATTCAGGCAGGGCCTGGGCACCTGAGGGCCATGGTGACCCCTCGGGCAGCCACAGAGCACCCGGCCCCCTTTTCCTGGGCTCGACTGCCCAGCAGCCCGGGACACACGGGGGGGGGGGGGGGGG
>NW_007080309.1:0-497 GCF_000164805.1 Carlito syrichta | reverse complement strand
GCGTACAAGGTCTATGTCAACAGTAGTGGAGAGAAATACACAGATGAGTAAGACACAGTCTCTTTCATTCTAGGTGTATAATTTGGCAACCAACGGAAAGGATGCTTACAAGAGCAAAAATGCAAATAATATTTGCCAGTGTGATAAATTGCTATAGAGTCCAGAAATTGAGAGTGAGGGGCAAATATTTCCCATTGAACATGAAATTGTAGAATAGAAAAACTCTGTAAATTAACCACCAGGTTACAGGTAACCAAATAACTTCACCGCACAAAACCATCTTTTTTATTCTAGAAAGCATACTGCTTAATGTTCCCCAAATTTTGGAAACTAGTAAGTAGGCCGTTCTTTAATGCCCATCTGTTTGTAGCAGTTGAATAAAAGGTTTATCAAAAGTCAACTGTGAGTTCCCCAACTTTTTTTCCTAGTAGTTTTATTGTAGTTACATAACATAATAATGAAATGTTATTAAAAAATATATCTATGTATGTCTACTT
>NW_007080308.1:0-749 GCF_000164805.1 Carlito syrichta | reverse complement strand
CAAGTAGGTTGAACTACACTCAGGTGCTACCATGCCTGGCTAATTTCTTGAATTATTTTAGAGATTAAGTCTCACCAAGCTTTTTAGGCTGGTCTCAAACCTCTAGGAAAAGGCAACTCTCTTGACCCCTCAAAGTGCTGAGATAATAGGCTTAAACCACTGAGCCCAGCTCAGAATCAGTTTTTTTTAGAATGAGATCCAAAATACAAAATGATTTGTGTGCAAATTAAAGTGTAAGAGGCGATGCTTTGCTAAGTGGTTTTCACCCCAGGCTTCCAATTAGGGTCTTATGGCCAGTTTGAAGACATAGTATTTTCTTTGTCCTCCACACAGCTTCAGTCTATTGGTCTGGATGTAATAATCTGTGTTGTATCAATTAATTGCCTCCAAGTGATTCTTTTATTTATTTTTTTTTGAGTTGGAGTCTCACTCTGTCACCTCAAAGTGTTGCAATGGAAATGATTTTTAGGTGGACTGTTGCAATGGAAAGGGTTTTTAAGAAACTGGGGTGTCTTCTCTCTCTTGCTTTCACATCTATTGTTCCATAGTCTGAAATTATCCAAAAACTGTACCTCTTTCATGATCTCCTTTTAATAATGTGGAAATCAAAGTCCTCTGAATGGTTCATAAAGAACTGCATAATCTGACTGTTCTTCTCTTCCTTTGGGGACATGTGAATATCTTCTTCCTTTTAAGAAACTCCATGTAGGCTTTGCAGATGCTGCCACCTTGAGCCTTTTCCCATCAGC
>NW_007080307.1:65179-80781 GCF_000164805.1 Carlito syrichta | reverse complement strand
TCGAGACCCGCCTGGGCAACTTGGTGGGATCTCATCTCTACAATAAATCAAAAAATTAGCCGGGTGTGGTACTGCGTGCCTGTAGTTCCAGTTACTTGGAAGGCTGAGGCGGAGGGATCGCCGGAGCCCAGCAGATTGAGACTGCGGTGGCCGGGAGCGGCCACAGTACTCCAGTCTGGGCAACAGAGTGAGACTTCAACTCAAAAAAAAAACAACAAAAAAAAAACTGAGACTGTTGTGGAAGTACAATGACAATGGAGGCGTGAGCATGCAACAGAACCTTCAACGCACCTAGCAACTACACACATTTGTGGTATGTTTGAGACGCATGGCACTGTGTGTTATGTGCACAAGGGAAGATCAGGGAGGCCTCCTATAGCATCAAGTCCTGCATTTCACCGCAATCAGAAATGTCTGGACACTGATGGTAACCATTTTGAGCACCTCTTGTCATTGCACAAGTCAAATATGACTTGTATTCATCTGTTGTTATCAATATATATTATGCATTATAATTTTAATGCAGGGTTTTCCTTTCTTAAGATGTGTATACATTTTTTTGGCACCCTCTGTATATTCAGACACATACATATACACACACACAATAGAAAATTAAGTATTTCAAGAAGAAAATTTATTTCCTTGACCGAGTTAGGACAAAATTAAATAATTATTTGAGGGAGAAAATTAAACATGGTAAGATTATATAATGAAATTGTGAGGTTGATTTGTCTTTTAATATTTTTCCATATAATATTTCTGTAAACTCTTATTGGTGAGAGACAATTCAAAATACCTCATATTTGAGTTCACACAGACTTTGGGGTGAAAATTGGATTTGTAAAAACATATTTCAACTTCTACACATTATTAGGGTTGAGTTAGAATACAGAAGAGCACTGCTTGCTCAATTTCCCACTAAAAAAAAAAAAGAAGCTAAAAAGGTAAGATTAAAATTTTATACACAAAACATGTATATTACATAGTGAAATCTCTATGAAAATGGAATTCTGAGTTAACAAACACTTTTAAAATGAGAAAAAAATATATTTTCTATTAAAAGTCACAAAAATTAATGATTAGACACTATTTCCAAGAAAATTTATGACAGCATTTACTAAATCTTAAGAAGAATGGGAGAAGATACACACATATGCACACACACAAATAGACTGGTGAAAGCAGAGGACAACACATTACATGAGTCCAAGATTAGTCGTTTTCCATCCAGATAATAAACAGTAGCATAGTCTGTCTTCTTGACATGGACCTACACTAAGTTTTATAGACCTATAATATGAATGTCTGAAATTATGTACTGTGAATAAACAACAGTTACTCATCATAAGTATCACTATTTCAATGTCTAACCCTCCAACCTCGAGACACAAACATCATATTAATTTCTTCAGGGAGCTGACTAGCTGTTTTGCATCACACAGACACAGTCTATGCTCAACCATCATTTACTTTATTTTATATTTTTCCTATCTTCCAGAATTAATACTCAAATGCAAGCCTAAGCTCTATGACAACACTACATATATTATGTATGGTTTGTGATAAGCAAAGGGCATTAATGACTGTCATAAATCTTAGGGAATATCAGGATCCATATGTCATTTGATCTCAATGAAAAAACTGAGGCGTTGGAGAAATGAATGCTTTATTAAAATATAAAACCTCAATGAGTACATGATAGTAGATATTGCAAATGGATTATGACAGTCATCTCAACTAAGAACACACTAGCTTCAGCCACTACCCATCAGAGTTAGCTCTGTTTGTCATCCATATTCACATAGGGTTATTGCTGCACTGATTATTTGAGAGCTGAGTTCTAGCCTTGTTGCAATTCTATTCCATCACCACACTGAGGACAGTAGACACATTTCATAACAGAGTCGTGATGTGCCAAATTCAGAGAACAAACAAATATACTTGGCAATATACCAACAGATGGGCCTTAATAGAGTTGGTAAAGGTGAGGAAAAATGCAAGTGAATATTAGAGGGAGGAGAAGACAAAATATTTAAAATGTAGTGTTAAAAGTTAGTATAATAAGGATTATGACAAAAGTCAGATCCACAAAGGTTGTGGATGTATTAAAAATGGAGTTCCTTAACAAATGCCAAGTTAATCTAATGGGTGACTGGGTCCTGATGTTTATTATTTTAATTGTTTTAAACAATTCACTCTTCTCAAATTAATAAAAACAATTCACTCTTCTCACTAAATAATTCATCAAAAGTTCCAAATACAAATGGTTTACTGGGGAGAACTTAATTTTACATAATTTGGATTTTTTAATAAGTAATTTTTAACTAATAGGCTGGGGAAGATTTCTAAAACTTAGCAGCTTTCCATTCAACAATACATGTCTTGAGAAAACTCATAACTCTAAGTCACATTCTACTATTTATGATCTTAAAAGTCTACTCTGTAGGGAACTGGCACAGTCCTGATAGCCCTTATCACAATTTGAAATCTTACATTTAACTATAAGTTTATTTAATGTGTGTTTTCTCTACCAGTCTATACATCGTAGGGCCAGGACCCAGGTCTACTTTAGTTACTGTGGGTTTAGTGCAAGATAGGCCCTCACAAATGGGTTTAATATTGAATGAATGAAACACAGCAGAGCATCTACTATTCATCTAACTCCACCCTTAGTACACAGAAAATGTAGGGGATTATTCTGAAAATTGGAAAACAGGAAACATGTCTGTCTTCTCCAGCTCTCCTCTCTCACTCAATCCCCCCTCCACTACATTCTGGATATAATAAACATGCTTCAACTAATGTCCTTATCACATTACACTGTAATAGACTGCTCCCAAAGGAAATATACTAGTTATTTGTGTACCTATAATCTCTGGCAATACCAGGTGATTTCTTTTTGCTTTACTTTCTAACCAACATTAAGAAATAGTTTAGAAATATGACATATTAGCTCAGAATATAAGTACTGGATGGCATAAAAGATAAATTATATAAAATCTAATAAAGCTAATAATATAACAGACTAAATAAATCATTTCTTTCTAGTTATGAATTATAGGATTAAAAAATTGTGAAGTTAGTATATTTCAAAAGAATTCTATGCATCTGATAACAAATCACTGAGCCTTAACTTTTTGCATGTGAGATAATCCTTTCACAATCTTTTCAGTAAAAAGCCAGAAAGAAATACATACATGATGGTGTTAATGCCTGAGAGCTGTTGGAACATTTGTAGGCCACAACCCACAATTAAAGCTCGGCGAGTTGGGGGGTAACTCAGCATTCTGCAGATCACAGGTCCGGCTTTTTATAAAAAAAAGAAAGAAAAAAAGGACATGTCTATTATTTTTAGCTCTCATAATAATTATTCCCATTAGGATAAATCAACATGACTGGGCATTTAAAAATAGAACTACACTTTTACAAAAATCTGGATAAATATATTATTTTCAAAACAGACAGTATAATTTTTTTATTTGAACTGTAAAAGCAACAAGAGAGAATTTAAGTTAAAACAATCCATGGGATTTAGGAAGTCCTATGTAACTGAAACTGTAAAATTATTCTTCCGTAAATCCCTGCAAACAGTATTTATTAAACACTCTTTTTATTCTTCTACTTTCTTAGCAATTAAATATTATTTACAACCCATCCACGTGGGACTACCTATAGAATCATTGGCAAAAATGCTTTCATCAACCAAAAGAATAGCACTTATTAAAAATGATCAGACAAGGAACAAAATTCATTTTAATCTATTTGACTAAAGTTAGTGAATTTGAATATCAGGCTTGATTATGGCTTCAGATATTATTAATAAAAGTTACTGGCTGGACTCGGTGCAACAGCCTGTAATCCCCCACTTTGGGAGGCTGAGGTGAGTGAATTGCCTGAGCTCGAGGGTTCGAGACCTGCCTGGGCAACTTGGCGAGACCTCATCTCTACAACAAATCAAAAAAAACTTAGCCGGGTGTGGTAGCGCGCGCCTGTAGTTCCAGCTACTTGGAAGGGCGAAGCATAAGGATCGCCGGAGCCCAGCAGGTCGAGGCTGCCGTGGCCAGGAGTGGCCACTGCACTCCAGTCTGGGCGATAGAGACTCCAACCCCAAAAAAGTAAAAATAAAATAAAAAATAAAAGTTACCAAAAATGTAATCGAAGAAAAAGGTAATATCTATTGCATGTAGACATATGTGTGTTGGGGGGGGTGGGGGGCGGGATAAGAGGGAGGGAGGAAGGGAAGAAAAGAAGATAAAGATTACTACATTTTGAATAGTTCCCTAAGAGGCATTAAATGGTCATTTAAAAAATATGAACTGGCTTTCAAACTGACACAAGTCCCTTGGTCTTTATTAGCACTCTAGATCCATTCTAGAAAGCCATAGATTTGAAACACCGAGTTTAACCTTACTGATGCATCTTGTCTGGGCATAATTACTACAAGTGCCCCAGGATGCTAATTGGTTAATTACAGGCATTTTTTCCCTAAAATCCAAGGAAGTCTCACCATTTTACAATATTTTGGAAATCTAATATTTTAGTTCACAAAAATGAGACAATATGTTGTTGTCTCAGTAATAAAAGTTTGTATGGGGATGTCAAGTCAGGGCATTAATTAGATCTAAACATTATAGGAATGAGAATATTCTGTCTCTACATGGGTATGACTACAATCATAAAACTTGATTTACTTTAAATGATTTTGTCTCTAAATGGCAAGACAGGACACAGATTAATTTAGAGAAGTAGTGGTGCCCATTCAAACTAAATGCAACAAGTCATTTAGAAAGCAGACTAAGGGTATTATAAATGTCAAATTGCCTTAGATTCAAGCAAAGCAGTATTAAAGACTAATATATTAGAGAGGCTGAGTGAAATAGGTAGATTTTGAGATCTTTATTGTGACAACATGAAATATATGTGTATCAGCTGTCTGAAAGATAGTCAGGCTCATCTGCAATTATAGATATCTCTAAGTGAGCCACAAAATAAGCAGTGTACTACCTTTTTTCATAAATCAAAACTTTCAAATAACAAATAATATCATTTATCTTGTATTCCATGAAATTTTTTAAAATGACATTTAAAAAAACAACAAAAACCCTTTCTCAGCTTATAGTAACCTTCACAAATGAGAAACTGGCCTTTCCTCCTAAAAGAAATCTGTTATAATCTTTGGATAGCTGTATCTACTTTTACTGTTTAAACTGTTTAATGAAATGATGGATAGTACTGATTTTGGAGAACAGAAAAAGAAAGAGATAATTATGACATATTAAGACCAAAGTTTGACTTGCCTTAATATCAAGAGATAAGCTATTGCATAAACATCATATATTTATTTACTAGCTTTTTAAAATCTGATTTTGTATTTTCTCTTGGTTTGGATTTCCTGTTAAAAATGAACAATGGTAGTTCTTTTATTAGATTGGATATTTTTCTAATGGACAAATTTTGGTCATAGCAGCTGCACATCTGATTATGCATAAACAAAATTAGAGAATTTCCCCCTCATTAAAATCATAAACCTAGCTTTATTAGGCAGTAAAAGTGACTTAACAAATGAAAACCATCATTAATCTTTATATCACAGAAGCTATGAGGCAGAAGAAAAAATTCAAATATATTAATTGGCTGAATGTTTGTAAGTGAAAACTTAAAATGCCATGCTCTACTGGAAACATTTATTTTGCTCTTGCAATTAAAAATATTTTGTGCAAGTAAACATTTCACACAATTTTCTTTTAAATGTCTGCATCTTTGAAATACAGAAGTTCTCACACACAAAAAATGAAAATCTCTTATGAACTAAGGCAGATAAGAAATAAAGGACCCAGAATATAACACAAAATAAAGCAATACATTCAAGAACCCAGAATGAGTTCATCTTTTCCTTCATTCTGAACACCTCATGCTATCAAGTAGCTAGGTAACTTGCACAAGGTTATCCAGGTAGGCAGAGGCTCTGGTGGCAGGAAGGAAAAGTCCCCCAAGTGCAGTCATTCCTGTACATTAGTTGTCTGTGACTGAGTCTGCAGAAAGTTCTCAAGTATAATTCAAAATTCACTAGAACTCAGTTTGTATAAAATCCCCACTCTGGACTTCCACTTCCAGCTAAGACAGAGTAATATTTACCAGCTTTTCCTTCCTACATGAAATAACTAAAATGCCATGCCAAAATGCATGAAATTAGTTCTCATGATAGTAGATAACAGGCAACAATAGAGAATGATCTCTGGGATTCAGGAAATAAATGAAGTGGACCCTACGACTGTCCCAGCCTGATGCCTCAAAAAAAGTTTCCAGACTTCAGCACAGTGAGGGGTAACCATGCTAACTCTAGTAATCTTGGCACTGAAAAGTTACAGCTCAGAATAGAGGAATGCCAGAGTTCATGGGGGAGAGAACCAGGGAGGAGAGAGATTCAGAGAAGATCCAGAGAACTCTGGAGAACTTCAGAGTCTCCCTCAAGTATTACATTGAGTACTGATCAGTGGATGTGTATGAGAAAAAAAGAGCCACTGGAGAGTGTTACAGAAATCAATCCCAGGAGCCTATACAGGGCTAGGAACAGACCTACTCCTACCAACCACAGTGAAAAATCTGGAACATAAGAAAGCATATTCAGAAGGGATTTACCTTGATAATGGTGTACATTTAGTCCTGGATTAAACATTGCTTGGATACTGTCTAAAACAGCTTAAAAGCAAGACTCAACTGCTTCCAAGTAACTGAACAGTATCCCAGAACAAAGCTCAACATAAGATAAAATGTATAATGGCTGGCATAAAATAACAAAACAATCAGGCATGTACAAAGGCAGGAAAATACAATCTGTAATGACAAAGAAATCTGCTCATCAAGAGAATATAACAATCCTAAATATTTATGTAACTACTAAAAGTTTCAAAATATGTGAAACAAAAACTGATACAACTGCAAAAGAAAACAGAAAAATCCACAATTTACTTCAATGTTTCATCAGCTTTTCCTCAATAGCTGATAGAAGTTGGCTGAAAATCATCAAAGATATAGAAGACTTTAACAACACTATCAACAAACTTGACCTGATTACTGACATTTAAACAACACTACACCAAATAAGAGCAGGATACACATTTATTTAAAGAACACATGTATGGTTAATGTCTTAGAATATTTACCCAAGACAGATAATAGTCCAAGCAATAAAACCAGTCTCAATTAATTTAAAAAGATTCAAGTCTTATAATGTTCTCTGACCATAATGAAATTAATACAGAAATCAATAACTGAAAGATAATTGGTAAACATCCCCCAAACTGGAAACTAATACATTTCTATGGATATTGATTTAAAAAATAACATAAATAAGGAAGAATATAAAATTGAAAGAATATGAAAACATAGCGTATAAAAATTTGTGAAATGGAACTAAAACAGAAGAGGAAAATTTAAAGCAATAATCTCAGCCTCAACGTTAAGAAACTAGAAAAAGACAAATGAAACCCAAAATAAGTACATGCGAAAAATAAAGATCAGAATGGAAATCCATGAAACAGATAAGATGATGACACTGGAGAAAAGTCAACAAAACCAAAAGCTGGCTCTTAGAAAAGATCAATAAATTGATAAGCTTCAAGCCAAAGTGTGGTAGGCTGAATAACGAATGGCCCTTCAAAAGACATGTAAGTCCTGATTTCTGGAATCCATGTTACCTTGGATTCAAAAGTGAACTTTGCAATTAAGTTTAAAAATTTGAGAGGTAAAGACTAGCCTGGATTATCCAGGCTAACCCTAAATGCAACCCCACGTAACTGTATCCAGGCAAAGGGAGATTGAAGGCAAGAAGAGAGAAAACCAATGCAGAGATTGGACTGATGCAGTCACAAGCCAAGGAATGTGGCTGCCACAAGAAACTGGAAAAAGTCAGAAACAGAAACAGTCCCTTACTGCCTCTATAGGGAGAGTAGGCCCTCCAGAACTTGAGGGAGAAAATTTCGATTGTTTTAAGCTACCAAGTTTGTAGTAATTTGTTACAGCAGTCACAGGAACTAATGCACAGACTGATCAGCAAAAAACAAGAAACACAAATGGTCAATATCAGGAATAAGAGACATGAACTCAATACAGACCTTAAAAGGATAATACAGGAGTATTATGAACAACTTTATGTCATTACATTCAACATCTTAAATATATAAATTTCCTGAAACATGGACTATTCCAAAGCTCACTCAGGAGAAAACAGAGAGCCTGAGTAGCCAGTCCTACAAGCTATTAAAAATACTGAATTAGCCGGGCTCGGTGGCTCAGCCTGTAATCCCGTGCCTTTGGGAGGCTGAGGTGAGTGGATTGCCTGAGCCCGCGGGTTCAAGACCCACCTGGGCAGGCGAGACCTCATCTCTACAATAAAATAAAAAAATTAGCCGGGCGTGGTAGCGTGCGCCTGTAACTCCGGCTACTCGGAAGCCTGAGGCGGAAGGATCGCCGGAGCCCAGCAGGTCGAGGCTGCGGTGGCCGGGAGCAGCTACTGCACTCCAGTCTGGGCGACAGAGTGAGACTCCAACTCAAAAAAAAAAAAAATACTGAATTTTACCAAAAACTTTGCCCCAAAGAAAACTCAAGTCCAAATAGCTTGGCAGATTATCAAATCAGGAGTTGCCTGCAGAGGAAAAAATTACAAAGCGATACCAAGGAAAGTTTTGGGGAGGTAGGGATACTTTCCCTCTCTTGATTGTGGCAATGGTTTCAAGGTGTTCACATATGTTAAAACTTTTTGAGTTATATGCTCTAAATAATACAGGCTTTTTAATATGTCTTTATTGTATGTAAATTATACCTCAATGAAGCTACTAAAAAACAAAAATAATTTTTAAAAGTTTCACCAATAAAGAGATTCCAGATGTCAGAGAGGCTAACACGGTGAACTGGATGGCAAGAAAAAAATTCAAACTTACAAAAGCCATGGCATTCACTTAATTAAATGAGGGAACAAAGGGGTTACTGAAAGCAATAATATTTAATTCAACTGTGCTGATGAAGTCTGCTGTGTGATCACTGAGTGAGAACTGCCAACAATGGAAGACCCATAACATTTCTTCAAAATTTCCTTCACTCTTATTCTCTCCTTTCTTTTTGTTTTATGTATTTATGGGCTTTGCCATGTATTAAAGAAAAGTAAAGAAGAAAAAAGTAGAACACGTTGTGACTAATGACTTACAAGATGAAAACTGTAGGAGGCTTCCCTACTGCTGACACAGTGAAGAAGCCTCTGTGGAGAAAGCAGGGGCATCATTGGGAGCAAGATAATCACCACTCAGCTTCAAACACTACTCTTCCCATTCCTGACTTCAGGGCCCTATGAATGGGCTACAGTCAAGCACAGCAAGGTTTCCCAATTCCATGGTCCTTTTCTGAAGGCAGCCAGAGGAGGTCATTCTCCCACAATCACAAAGAGTACTAAGTATCTGCCCAAATCTCAGTGGATTATTTAACATCTCAATGGCTCTTCATGCCTTATGAGCCATTTCTTATCATTAGAGTCCTATGAAGTAAAGGAAAGCAGGTGTTGCTACTCCTATCTCAGAAAGGGGAAACTAAGCACTGAGGGATTAGGTAACTCTCCCAAGATCACAATCTAACTTAGGCCAACTTCCTGTACATAAAATAAATGCCAAGAAATTCTATATTACTTAATTAAGTGGATTTTTCTTAGCATTAAAAAAATCAAAAATGTATTAACAGTATCCATAACAAAACACAAAACTAAAGCACTTCCCAGCTACAGGAATAAATATGCGCTGTACTCATTATAACTTCAATTCCTCAAATTCCTTTTCTTCATCATTTTCAAGGCCCCACCTGACAAAATACCCAGTCTCAATTCCAGATTTATCCATTTCAAACCATTTATCTCACTCTACCTTCTTCTCCATTACCACATCCAAGGAATTAAGCACTGTTTGAGAATAATTAGAAAAATGAGCCACTCTGGTTTCATGACAAATTCAGCATGTCTGTGAGTAGCTGGGCCTTCTGTGTTACCAGGGGAGTCTTTCACTCATCTCTAATTGGCTCCCAATCATGTTCTTACGACATTCACTTTTAACATTCCTCCTCCTTAGACTTCCATTGATCTCTCCTGCTTTTTCTCTTGTCTAGCTGGCTGAGAATTCCCAAAACCCTTGTCATATCTGAAGTGACTGAAGTAGATTGTGAGTCTACTTTGTGCTAGCTAGAGAAATGTGAGGAGCCTCTATCCTTGAGGAACTCTTAATACTGGGATGAAGAGGGAGCCATGCACAGAAACAAAACAAGCTACACCTCAATGGTGCAAGTCCTCTATCAGAGGCACATATGAAGTATTATGAAATTAAAGTATAAGGAAAGACCCACCAAGGGCAAGCCAGCTCAAGTGCATATTGAGCTTAAGTCCTCATTTCTCACCTCAAACTTGTTCTTTACTATGTGTTATCTAATTTCAAAGTAACTCAAGATTTGTGGCTTTTGACTACTCATTCTCGCTTCATACTCCCCATGCCTAACGCACAGTCAAGTTTCAATCAGAATTAATGGTGAGCCTAACTTCTTCCACAAAACAACAGAACTTCTCTTGTTTTGTACCTGTTCCCTCTTCGCCTCCCCACCTCTCCAATGCCTGTAACTAAGTTTTTATCCACCTCCTTAGTGAGATAGCACACAGTCAGGGAAAGTGCTCACACAGGCCAGTGTTGAAATACCAGCTCTACCACTTAACCACTGTGAGATTCTGAGCATATTATTCTACTTCTATAAGCCTACAACTTCTCCTCTGTAAAATCTACATAGTAGTAGTAGTAGTGCTATCCATTATGATGATTAGAAATAATACAGTTCCTGGCACGTATCCAATAACAAGCTTCATATGTAGTCTTTACAATGCTGTCTCTACTGGACCCAATCCAGGTCCTCCATGTTGCTGCTGCTCCAATTATCACTCCAACTACCAACAGACCCATCATGTCTGTTTCATGAAGGAGACACTCCTGCCCCAGCCTACCTTATGAGATTTATTTCACACCACTTCCCCATCTCTGAGTAATCTGTTTTACCCAAAGAAGCCCCATGTTTTTATAATTCTGTCTTTTGTAATGTTCCCTCTGCCTGGGACTCTGTCCAGTTTTGTAAGACTGGATCCTTCCTATGCTCTCACCTCTGGTAATTTGTTTTGTGGACTAGGTACCTGATCTCTCTTCCATTCTAGATTATAATCTCTGTAGTGGGGCTGAATTATATTGCATGCATGTTCAGGTTTTGTTCCTGTTTTGTCATTTGACTTCCCATTGCACTTAGCCTGGGATCAGCCAAATAGAAGACATTCAATAAATTTTTGTTTCATGAATATGAGGGGAAAAAAGAAAGAAAGAAGAAAAGGAGAGAGAAAACACCAGAGCAAATATGGTTATTGAGAACTCATGGATGAAGCAATTTGAGTACACTCCAAGTTGCTAAACAATGTTGTGATTAATTATAAACTACCACTAAGATCCTGAGTACACCCATGCTGTTTTCCTCTTCAATATGCAGCAGACGATGTTTGTGATTACAAGCTGGTGCTTGGCACAGGTTCTGTTTGGAAGAATAGACTGCTGCTATTTGCTATTGATAAATTCAACCCCATGTGGTTCAATCATTCCTTCACAGTCTGGCATTTATGCCAATACATTTTGAAATCCTCCAAGGCAATCAATTTGCCAAGATGTTGTGATGAGCCAGTTGTCTATAGATACGTGCTTGTGAGCTGATCATGGCACATTAGGACTTGTATGCAATGACTGTGTTAATCTAGTCATTATTATTCCAGGTTGCTAAAGTACAAACTTTTCTCTGCTTATAAGGAAAGATGGTGGCAGGGCCCAAAACTACTAAAACGCTGTTTTTAAAAACTTTTTTGTGTGACTATCAAGAATTCTTTCTAAATTCTAAAATATTTCCTACATATTCCTAAAATATTTATATGTAAAGTGCGTCCCTCATCCTACCAATTCTCAAATGAGGAAACTTCAAACTTCATAACAGACACAGGAGTGTGGTGTATTGCTGAGTGGGAAAAAATAGTAGGAATTACTGCTATAGAAAACTTTTCTGAGAACAAAGTGGCTTCCTCTTCTTAAATAAATAATTTTCTTAAAAGACTATATTATAACCATTAATATCACCGTAAACAAAGCAACTTTTAATAAAAGGACAGATACTCTCAACCTGATGGTATTCTGACAGTATTTTCACAATAAGCTGTCATTTTTAGTGATATAATAAAGTTTTTTCACCTACCCAATTTTCCAATATCTATCATATGCTAAGACATAAGAATATATATGACTTGCATCTGCTAAAAGCTATACAACCATAAGCAATGTTGAACACAATTTCTCCAAATCAGGGAAACCCAGGTTTGACTTCATCTTGGCTATTTAGTAGCTGTGTGATATTGGGTGGGTTCCTTACCTTCTCTGAGCTCACTGTGCAATGATATCTACTAATACTTCATAGGTGTGTTTTTATAATTAAAGGTTGTAATGTATGTGAAGTATATCTCACCATAGCTCAAATACTGATGTTGTGATTGATCTATCAGTTCTCTAGCAGAATTTTTCCACAGCTGAATATAATTTGAAAGTTTTAAATTAAAAAGCTTCAACAACTTGCATGGGTTTTCTTTCTCTGTACACAAATAAAAAAATAGCCTTCACTTTTAAGATTCTACAAAGTAATTCAAATAACTTCATTACTCTAAATAATAATAGATTCTGAACTTATAATTTCTTTCCTCTATAGTTAATAGAACACTTCTAAACAGATTACTAATAAACCACTAGGGATAAATCAATAAGACCTGTACCATAGGCACCTGTAATAAAGACAGTTCTATCAAGCACAATGATATACACGGTCAAACTAGTCATACAGCCACAGAATTATTTCATCATTTTGGGTCACATGTAGACCCCCAAGAAACCAAGTTTTTCTATATCTCTATCAGATTAGAGCATTTTGAGATATATAAACTATATTTCTAAACATTAATCATATGCTTGGTCAAAAAAACTGTCTATATGAACATTTAAAGTTTTATATGGATATCTGAACAATATTCTGTTAGTATGTTCCTTTTTTTTTTTGAGTTGGAGTCTCACTCTATTACCCAGACTGGAGTGCAGTGGCCGTTCCCGGCCACCGCAACCTCGACCTGCTGGGCTTTGGCGATCCTTCCGCCTCAGCTTTCCAAGTAGCTGGAATTACAGGTGCACACTACCACGCCCAGCTAATTTTTTGATTTATTGTAGAGATGAGGTCTCGCCAAGTTGCCCAGGCGGGTCTTGAACCTGTGGGCTCAAGCAATCCACTCACCTCAGCCTCCCAAAGGTACGGGATTACAGGCTGAGCCACCGAAAAATACAAATAGGGTTTGCTAAGAATTAATAAGCTATTTGGCTATATATGTAATAGTTCCCATGACTAAAGATACTAAATAGATAAAAATCAGCCTGAATTAAATAGACTCATGGTGGCACAGACTATCTTTTTAAAAAATTGTAATTGTCCCGCCAGATTCTGGAAGCCTGACTGCTGCACACATACTTGATGACTAGAAATACAACATTTTAAAAGAAAGAGACTATAATTTCTGTCAGCATAATTCTCAGAAAATATTAATTCTTCTAAAAATATCAAGGAACTACATATGAAAGTGAACCAAATATATGAGGCTATAAATGTATTTTCTAATTTCAAATTCACTTTTGCCTGCCCCCAAATCTCTTTTCCCACTCTTCTACGACTTTTACCACAAAAAAAGAAAAAGCATGGTCTCCTGCATATTAAAAAATACCAGCATTAATCATTAAATGCAGAGTAAGAATAAAGATGTTCTATAAAAAGGGTAGTGCTAAGTTCTCGAAAATATGGTAGGAAGTAGATCATTGGATTTACAGAAAAGAAGAGCTGATTCAAAGTACCATTATTCACTTACAACTCCTAAAATACATATGCTAAGAATTACAAATACTATGGCAGAATGTAAATGCTTTGGAAAAAGGAAGAAGGACAATACTTATGTGCCATCGTTCAGCTATGCTAGGACACATGAGATTAAAACAATGTCTTTACTGTGCCATGAACATAACAGAGCCTACAAAGGGAGGCCATACATGTGTTTGGTCACATATGAAGGAGAGTTGGTACACAGGATCCTGGGTGTTACAGGGTGAATGTTGGATTTTAGGATGTATTTTGCTTACAGTAGCAATCCCCCAAAATATCCTATAAAAAGTAGATGAATAAAACAAAATCTCTCTTCTTAGAGCTGACTTACACAATGGCTATCTTGTCTTGTCAATTAAACTCTTTCTGCCAACGTTGTGAGAGGCAGCTGAACCTGCTTTTCAGTTAGCAAAGGATGTCTGAGGACTTTAGAGGAAAGACTGTGATCTATCAGAGAAACAAGGAACCCAAACTAATCATATTAGCATAAGAGAAGAATCAGCAATGGGGGGAGGGGATGGAGGAGTGAGGGCCAATTTAAAACCCAAACTTCACCTGCATGCAGCCTACCTGTGTAGTTAATCCTTACTTGTACTCCAAAGCTCTATAATAAAATAATTTTTTTTAAAAAACCAGATTTCTATAAAAAAAATATTAAATAGCCATTAGTCTTATTGTCTTATTTTACAAATTTTCAGAAGAAAATCTCCAATAAAATGTTCAGAAACAAATGACAAAATAAAAATACTACAGTAAAATACTACTACATCAAAATTTTTAGAAGTCTCCAATACAATGTTCAGATACAAATGACAAAATAAGGAAGGTGCGGTGGCTCACACCTGTAATCCCAGCACTTAGGGAAGCTGAGGCAGAGGATTGCTTGAGCCCAGAAGTTTGAGACCAGCTCTGCTTCTACAAAAATGAAAAATAAAAATAATTAGCCAAGTGTGGTGGTGCACACCTGAAGTCCTAGCTGCTTAAGAGGCTGAGGCAGAAACATCGCCTAAGCCTAAGAAGTCTAGGTTGCAATGAGCTATGATCAGGCCACTGTATTTCAGCCTGAGAGGCAGAGTGAGATTCTGACTCCCAAATCAAATGCAATTTAACTGGAAAGACTTCATTTAACTAGCATAAACATGGTTTCATTTATTCCAGAAAGATGTGTTAAGAACAGTATAATACCGAAACAACTATTTTCTTTCCTCCAAACATTTTATGGCCTAAAGAGTTGGTTAACTAACCACCCGCTCGTGACATTAACACCTAAAATAAATCAATACTGAAAAGCAAGTTTATGGACATTAACAAGCTGGTACATTAGTTTTACATTAAAAATGCTATTTAGGCCGGGCTCGGTGGCTCAGTCTGTAATCCTGCACTTTGGGAGGCCGAAGTGAGTGGACTGCCTGAGCCCATGGGTTCGAGACACACCTGAGCAACTTGGCTAGACCTCATCTCTACAGTATCAAAAAATTAGCTGGGCACGGTAGCACGTGCCTGTAGTTTCAGCTACTTGGAAGGCTGAGGCGGAAGGATCGCAGGAGTCCAGCAGGTCGAGGTCGAGGTTGTGGTGGCCACAATCATTTGTGTGTATG
>NW_007080307.1:13663-65047 GCF_000164805.1 Carlito syrichta | reverse complement strand
TGCTGGGCTCCGGCGATCCTTCTGCCACAGCCTTCCGAGTAGCCGGAATTACAGGCGTGCACTACCACACCCGGCTAATTTTTTGATTTATTGTAGAGATACGGTCTCGCTGGGGCTGTCTTAACAGTCAAAAAGGTATACACATTTTAAGAAAGGAAGAAACTGTATTAAAATTATAACAATATATATCAATAACAAAAGATAAATACATATCAAATTTCACTTCTGCAATTACATATTGCTACCGTAATTCACTTTAACTTGGAAAAGTAATCACATCTCAATAGTATAAAATATACATGTATACATACATATGTGTATATAGAGAGAGATTTTATAGAGAGGCATATGTGTGCATATATAGAGAGAAGTATGTGTGTATATGTGTGTGTACACACACACACAGGAAAGTTTTATAGTTACAATGACCACCACTACAGAATCTCATTACTTATACACCCTAACTTCCTGAATTACCCTTTCTCACTTCTCCACTCTTCCTTTGATAAGGGAAATGAGGTATGATTGAAGATTGTTCCAAATTGTTTCAAATTGTTACAATTCTGTTTCTTCTTCCATGTTTTGTTTAATTCATAGATACAGTCTCACAAAGCTAAATGTACTGGAAAACTGTAGCAGAATTTCAACAGAAAATGATTAACAGCAGGAAATGAGAGGAATTCCACAAGTCCTCCTCTAGAAATTGCATGACAGGAATCAGAAAAAAATAATATTGGTATTCGATTAGCACTCCAGCAGACAAAATATCTGCATTTAGTGACTTCTAGCCTGAGAAAAGATACGCATGCCAAGTTTTCCAATTGATTATCTCTAAACATTTCCACTAAATCCATTCCGATGGCCAAGGCACAGGGTAACTTTTAATGCTGCTTTTATGTGTTTTCCTATTGTGAAGAAGGACTGGGTAAGGAGAATTCGAAAGACACTTCTCCAGATGCCTTTGCGTTTAAATGTCTGTGGGTATCTAACCTTATTTCCTTAGCATTTTTGCTTTTAACTTGTGATTGTTTTTCATTAGGCAGATTCCTCTCATCTTCTAACATGACACAAACCATAATTTTACTTGAGATGGTTTGAGACGCTCTTCTAGATAAATATGGCTCTCTAGGGATGAGGTCAGTATTTGAAAATCTACATATGGCTGTTTTATTTTGAGGCATGTCTGCAGTTACCATATGGTCAGTGGCAATCTGTGAAGAGAGTCAGGATGTGTCTATTTAAAATACTGACTGAAATTTGAATTCCTATTTAGAAATGCTTTGATACAGCTACTTTTTCTGAATGCTAAACCTTATTTTGTCTTTTAAAACTGTAACCTGCCCACTGTACTGCAAATTCAATTACAAAATAAAACTTGTTTCTATATATTTTCATTGATTAAAACTTAGGCATCTATAAAAGTTTAGCATTCTATTCATTATCAAGATGTAAAACTGATTCTAATCTTGCTATTCCACTTGCTCATGGCTTATTTAGATTATATTCCAGTTTGGCTCATGATCACCAAAATGTACAATTTAGGCAGTAGTGAAGCAATGTCTAGCTGAATGCCTCTCAGGGATATTACAGAACATCCTGTCCTCTAAGATCCCTTTAAACACCAAGATGCTAAGACACTATTGAATGAAGCTATTTTAGCAACATTTACATTAAAAATATATGGTTCTTTATGCAAAATATAGCTATGATGTCACTTCTATGTGGAAGTATAAACAAGTGTTCTATTTGAGTGAAGTATGTGGCTATTAAAATGTATTACTATTCATTATTCACCAAGTTACTATAAATGTTTTAGGAAAACAGTGAAGAATCATTTCTTTAGCACTTTTCTACAAAGTACTATTCATAAATATTCTATTTAGCCTATTGGTATAAGGCCCGTTCACTTCATGGTTATATATCCATTTGGTCTTTTAATGAAAGGAGGCAAGGAGAAAAGCACACACCCACGGGAGCTGAATGACTACAAAAGAGCAACAAAGAACGGACATATTTAAAACCAGAAAATGATATCTACATAACCTCACAAAGGTCTGTGTTTCTAAGTCTGGTATTTTGACCTAAAGAGCCACAACTGAAACAGATTTCCTATCCACAGATAATGTCACCTCACTTTGCAAATTACCTCAAAGTCTTGAACCACTTCAGAAGCAATCTGATGTAAATTCCTGTAACTTCGCTACATTTCAACACAAAGGTTCTCAATATTTTTATCTGTCCATCTTTCCCTTTTGGTTCAGGGAAAGGAGCAACTCTTCCCTCCCTGAGCCCCCAGCTCTGCTGTCTGTCTTAGGTCTTCCTCCTCCTCTGGTTCTTGCATTATTCCCCTTCCTTTCCTTCTTATCAATCCCTCTATCCTAATTCTACCAATTTACAATCTAACACCTCTACACTTATTGAAAGAAGAGGACTACACATACTTTCTCCATTTCTGCGGTTTTACTCTCTAAGCCTGCCTCCTTCCCGATATATTGAAACTACTCTCTCAAAAGGTCATTAACTAAACTCTGCTAATATCAACAGTGAAGAGGTCATTCTCCTCGATCTCTTTACATTTCATACCATTAGCCAATTCTTTTTGAAAACTCTCTTACCCTTTATCTTTTCTGATACAAGAGACTTTTGTTTCTCCTCTAATATTTAGATATAATATATATAATTTTATACAAATATAAATTTATATAATAGTTGTTCCATTTCAGCAAGATTTATGGAATTCTGATCTTCTGTTACCCTTAATGTAGGCAATCTCCAATATTTCACCTCAATCCTGAGGTAATTCTACCCTGGTCAGCTTCTTTTACTTCCAAAATGTGATCTTTTAATTTTAGAAACACACACACACACACAATTTTTATTTTTTTTTAGTCATCAAAGTAAATATAACCTGTGTCCTGATGCTTCAAGAAATAACCTTGTAAGTCATATAACTACAGTTGCTATAATATTTTTTGCAACACACACCGAGTATGTGCTTTATGAAGACTCACGCATGCATGAAAGTATATATATAACCAAGAAAGTAATTTTTCCCCTTGAGTGAAATTTTTTCCCTGTGAACAATAAGAATCATGTGACTGACTGACTACATTTTCCTTCCACTTATAGCTGACAGAAAGCTCAGAATCCAGTATGGAATAACAATGGTCAATAATATAAATCTATATGGTCAATAATATGAATCTACATTTTAAGGTCAATAATAAAAATTTACATTTTAATTCTCCCTGTGGTGATTTTCAATTTTCCATACCATTATGTTTTTATTTTTATTTTAGTTCCTATTTTACAATTTACATTTATTTATATTTTTGAATGTATCTACCATAAGCTTGCTAAAATCATTTAGGAGATAAGACAAGACATAATCAAACAAAAACAAGTGAACAATGTATAATAGCCACACGTACTCAACAAATACAAAACCAAATTCATCAAATCATTCACAATTATCCATGTTTCTTCCCACAGTGTGGCTTACTCTAAGTGCTCAATGAATTACACAACTAAATTTAAAGATAATTTGGTTTCCATAAAGTATTTCCTTTAAAGAGTTTTCATCTGATAAACATCTACTTCTTTTAAAGTTCAACATTAACAAATAATTTGAAATGTTACCGTCTTTGTCAAAAGGTACAAGAAGTTTATTAACTATATGCTATTTCCATCATTTAACAATTATCTAGGGTCATGCCAGCCTCTTTGGGTGGATGAAAGGCTCTACACTATGATGTCTTTATAACAGGGAGTAAACTCATAGTGTGGTACCTCTCATTATGTTCTGATCCACTAAATAACAATTAATATAATTTATATTAGAGGTTTGTGACAATACACATGACTACAAGAAAAAAATTAAAATATTGTGTATGTATAAAAATTGACCATACTACTTTACTTCTTAAACTATCATCTGATTAAAAAACACTTTCAGAGATGACCATGAAAAACTGAAGGTATAAAGTAGGCTGTTCACTGGGGACCTTTCATTCACACCTCACTGCCCTGTTGTCATCTGTAAGAATCACATGGCAGGAATACAGGAACAGCACTTATGGCCAAAGTAGGGCAGGGAACATAGCCCACAAAGCAAAGCCCTTCTGTCAGGAAATAATCTCTCAAGAGCCTGCTGCCCAAGAATGCAGTTTATGCAGATGATGGTTAATTAACATGACTCATCCATTCTACTGCACTAGCTAATGACCTCGGTTCTTATTTCACTGAAAAAGCAGATGCAATTAGAAGAGAACTAATTCATCTTCCTACCAAATCTGCACTCTCTTGGCATCTTGACCCATATTCTCTCTGCCATCCCAAATGTCAAAAGATCAACCAACCTCTCTACTTCTGATGTTGATCCTATCCCTTTAAGCCTTGGGAGAACACTGTTTCTGTAATAATTATCCACCCCCTCCTGTGATCCCAGTGCTTTGGAAGGCCTAGACAGGAGGATCACCTAAGGTCAGGAGTTGAAAGCCGGACTGGGCAACATAGTGGGACTGTCTCTAAAGCAAAAAAAAATTTTTTAAGATTAGCGGGGTATGGTGGCACATGCCTGCAGTTCTAGCTACTCAGGAGGCCGAGATGATCCCTTGAGCCCAAGAGTTCAAGGCTGCAGAGAGCTATGATCACATCACTGCACTCTAGTCTGGGCAAAAGAAAAAGACACTGTCTCTTAAAGTAAATAAATAAAAAACCCACATCACTTTCCAGTTTGCATCTAATCCTTCTGTCTCGGTTTATAAAAAAACTAATGAAAAGTCTCCGCCTTGTATCTCTATCTCCTTGCCTCCTGCTCTCTCCTTAACATCATTCTAAGCAGGCTTTCATCTCTACCAATCCACTGAAATTGTTCTTGCCAAGGTCTCCAACTATGACCACTATGCAAATTCAACGATCAAGGACTCTGCCATCTTATGTAAACTAAAAGCAGCATTGGAAACACTGGCTTTCTTCTTCTTTCCTGAAACTCTCCTTTCACTGGGTTCCAGAAACCACTTTTTCCTGGTTCTTCCTCTTTATCACTGGATGCCTCTGCTCAGTCTCCTTTGCTGAATTTAGCTGCTCTTCCTGATCTCCAAACTTTAGAATGCTACAGGCCCAGTTCCCTTCTCCTCTGCCAGTGTATTCATTCCCCATGGATCTTCTCTCATAGTAACACTGTCATGCCAACCTCTCCTCTGTGTGCCATCTTCACCCACCCAACTTCTTACTCCACATCCGCATATACAATCTGCATCTCAAAGTGTGTAGGCCAAAACAGTACTCCTGAATCCTTGGCAATTCTCCTCTCCTTCAGCATTTGCCTTTTCACTAAATAAAACCCATTCACTCAACTGCTAAAGCCCTTTCTGCTTAAGCAGCTAGAGTCATCTTTCCCTCACACTTTCAGTTAAATCTATCCACTTAGCCTGCTTTCTCTTTATTGCACTTAGTACTAGCAGATTTGTTTTCTTCTTAATATCCCTCAGTAGACTCGAATTTCCACACATTTGGGGCTCTTGATTCTAACTTCTACCCAAAGAACAGTCCGTAACTTGTGCATTTGTGAAAAGGATTTCTTTTACTTCAGAAATTACAACTGCTTTTGGTTCAAGGTACATTCCCATACCATTCTGTCTGATCAGAACAGTCTTTTCCAGGATCAGAGACAGTAGAAAAGGCATGTGTATTGGAAGTAGATATGCCTCTATAGGTATCTATAGGTACTATGGAGAACACTGTTCCTGTAATAATTATCCACCCCTACCTTCATCACCATTACTGTCACCACTACTATCTTCATCATCAATAGCATATTCAGCACTTACTATATTCCACAAGCCATGTTAACTTCTTTACACACATCATTTAACTCTCACAACAAATATATAGGGTGAGTGTTATTACTCCTGTTTTATAGGTGGCATTTGCAGAGATCACAGAACTGCTAACTGGTACAGCCAGAAGTTGACTGAGAAACTGACTCTAAAGCCCTTTTTCTTAACCAGTATCTGCTCCTGCAATCCCAGTTGAACAACTTGTCCAAAGTCACCCACTTAGTTATGGACAGTATAGAAAGGATTCAAGGCCATAGTTGACCTCACCCCACATTCTTAACTATGCTGCATGTTATTAGCATCTTCATTTATAAGTCAGGGTGATGACACAAACTAAGATGATGTGTGCATGCTGCCTGGACGAAAAACACACTCAATAGCGGCTGGCTCCCTTTCCTAAGTTCTAACACTTGACTACGTTTTTTAAAAGCTTCATAATGTTTACAAAAGTTTTCTTAGTCCCTGTATTCTAGTATTTTTGAAATACTTCTTCACCAAGAATCTAGATGTAAATACTACAAAATTATTTTATAAGTCAGGTTCACACTATTAAAGTATCATATTATATAGCAATTTGCACAATTCCAGACAAAGGGCATGCAGCAATGACGAATGTCACTGAATGTCATTGCCTATAAATTCTGAGAAGCTTTACACTGTGAATTCTGCTGTATAATTCTCCTGCTCCCTTAATGTGTTTATATCATAAATTTTCCTTGTAAAGTTTTAACATCATTTTTCACAGAAAATAAAGGCAAAATTCATTTCTGTTGTCAAAATTTCCTAAACTTTGAATTAATCAAATGTTTACGTTCAGACATTTTTATGTGTTATAACTGGATTCTGTAGCTCAATTTTACTTTACTAGTCAGAAATCTTAAAGCTTATACCTGAATCAAAAGGCATGTACTCATTCTCATCAAGATTTTCCTTTTACATCACATAACCAAATGCTTTTGCTATGCCTGGAAAGGACTACACTGCCACTCACTATAGTGATCCTTTTAACAAATGCCTCCAGTTTAGACAAACAAACATGCAACAGATAGATTTGGAGGACAAATTTCACTTAGGCAAAAGGTACACTTCCTTTCAGTTAAATTCTAATTTTCAAACACAGAAGAATTTCAAAAAATACTCTCCATCACCTGACTTACATATTATTTTGCTAATTTGTTATGGACTGGTAAGAAAATGGTGCTCAAGGAGTAAACTGAGAAAAACTGCTAATCTTTCATATTAAACTAACAAAGTATTTTTTTATGTTGTATTATACAGATGTGGGATACAAGTGAGGATTAACTACATATGTAGGCCGCACAAAGGTAAAATCTGGGTTTCTAACCAGCCCATACACCCCCTGGTAGTGGACCAGTTCCCCTCCGTCATGGGCTCTCAACACACCTTCCTCCCTCCCTTCCCTAGCAGTGCATAGTGACTGCTGATCCCTCCCTTGTGCTAATTTGACTAATGTTCACTAACAAAGTATTTTAACTATATATGTCCTTTAAAGAAATCTATTTACATTCTGAATTTCTATACAAAAATACATTCATGTAAGAAGCTTTATTCAAATGACTACTCAGCCAATGTCTGTACTTTTTACCATATTTGTGCCACTAAAAGACAGTGGACATTTTATAAATTTGTCTATGACAAGCCCTACTAATTCCAATTGAAGCTTCCCATACCCAGTTTATTTCTGGCAAATAAAACAGTTTAGAGATTGCAGTCAAATGTAAGAATTCCCAGAGGGAATCTGAAAATAAGTTATAAGTATTCAAGTAAGCCACCTGTCTGGATGAAGACTCATTTATTTGATCAGAATAGCTTTCCAACTTCAAACAACTCATGCACAGAACAGATGTAGCTCTTTAAATGCAACTGTTTTTATTTCACTTTCTATTAACATGCATCACAAATGGATAGAGCAGCTCTAAAGAGCCAAAGGATATAATGTTCAATAATGCATATTTGCTTATGACTCCTGAGTTGTAAATAAACATCAAGCCATATTCTTAAATGTGAACACTCTAAACAGTAATGTGTACTAACGGCAGTCTAGGCGTGTCCCCTCCTAAGCTCAGTGTTAAAATATAATAACATACATCAAAATAGTGATACCACCATTCAGAAAAGTGAATCGCGGAGGAAACACTATTGCCATAAGGTGTCAGCTCCACTCAGGAGTTCATTTTCTTGTCTTTTAATAGGGCGGAAACAGATCTTAACATAGCTCTCCTTTAAATAATCACCTTAGGTATCCATTAAGACAGCACTCAAGCAAGTCCAGGGACATAACTGCCCTCATAAGCAACATCCAAAATTAGTGAAAGCAGGCAAGTGTAACTTACTATCAGCACCAAACCTCTGTGTGGTAGGTTCAAAGATAAATTAGACACACTCTTTGCCCTCAAGAAACTGACAGTGACACATGTACATGATATACAATGGTACATCAAAATAGACATTGATAAGTGTTACAAGGGATGAATCTGTGACCTAAGAGTTGACAACAAGATATATTATATTCTAGCTGAAGTAGACCATATACAAACACATTTATTAGTTCCACGACTCATTTCAAATAACAATCATTAATTTTCATTAGTGTTACTTCTGGTAGCACCATTTATAAGAATGTCTCAATTTTTTAAAAATTTACTTAATTATTTTTAGAGAAGGGGTCTTATTATGCTTCCCAGACTGGTCTTGAACTCCTGGCCTCAAGCAATCCCCCCACCTCATTCTCCTGAGTAGCTGGGATTATAGGCAGAAGTCACCATGCCCAGCTAATTTTCATTTTTAATCAGAAATATGTCATTTGCATGTGGAAGAACAAAATGAATTATTTATTTGTTTGTTTGTTTATTGAGTTGGAGTCTCACTCTGTCGCCCAGGTTGGAGTCAATGGCACACTCATGGCCACCGTACCCTCAACCTGCTGGACTCAGGTGATCCTTCTGCCTCAGCAGTCCAAGGAGCTGGAACTACAGGCGCGTGCCACCATGCCCAGTTTTTTTTTTTTTTTAATTGTAGAGACAAGGTCTCACCAAGTTGCTCAGGCTGGTCTCGAACCCCTGGACTCAGGCAATCCTCTCACCTGTGCCTCCCAAAGTGCTGGGATTACAGGCTTGAGCCACTGTGCCTGGCCAACAATGACTTATTTTATCAAATATTTTATATAAGATCTTTTCACTGTATGCTTTTTACCTACCAAAGCCAAAACTTTCGCCTTCCTTGACACTTTCTGGCTGTAGAAAAAATCAAGTATGTTGTCTTTCTCCAGCCCCAATGCACTAACATGTTTTCCTAAAAATTAAATTTTTAAAAAATTACCAAGGAAAGTATGAAAACAACATATGTATTTTAAGTTAAATGATTGGATTTCATGGGGCTTGACATTTGTGGTAAGAGATAAAAGGATGAAGGGACTGGCTAGAGGAAGCTAGTTAAGAGCTCATAGTTATTCAACTCCTACTGGACTCAAGCTCTATGTAAAGTAATCTGCACTGCTCCCTAAGAGGTTTGTAGTATTAATCCCATGGGGGCAGATTAGAAAACAAAGATTCAGAGTGGCTTAGTAACTTTTCAAAGATCAAAGAGCCAGTTTGGTAAAGTCAATGCTTATCTGACCTCAAAACCCTCAAGTCCCTAATGTTTCCATATATCAAACTGTTTCTCTAATCTTTCAGACACTGAATATGCTACTGAGTCAAAGATAACTTCCTTTAAGATTACAGAAATTATTTTGTTTCCATCTTCACTTTCTCAAAGAAGGAAAAAGCAGAGGGCTGGGCTTCTCTAAAGAGGCACAGCCTTTTTCTATTCTCATTACATTAAGAATGGTTATTAAATAACATGGCTAATTTTTGGAAAAAAACACATCAGAACCTATAAACCTGTTTCCTATTTCAATGAGATTGTTACGGCTCAAATTTATATCTGAAAATCTTTTAGAACTATCTTCAGAACCAACGGCATACTCTGAATAGCCTCAATGGTCACAAATCTTCATACTCTGCAAATCAATTTGGCTTTTAGTGGCAGAGGCATCCAGAGACAAACCTTATTGATAAAATGGCTTATTTAGCTAGCAAAAGCATGTAAGATCAAAAGGAAGAGGCGTCTATGAATTAATGAGCTGTGTGTGCCAAGCTACTGTTCAACCAAGGGCCTTGGTTCACAGTCTTCATCTTTCCCCTAACACTCTCTCATCCAGAGATGCATTCCTTAAATGTCCACCCCTCTTCTACCCAAACTCTTACATTTATGAACGCATGCTTCATTTCTTCAGAAGCCTAAGTATTTAATGTGTCCATTTTCATTAACGTTCTCTCCCCCTTCACCCCCCATTACACTGCAAGGTCTGTGAGCTCAGTAACCATGTGGTTTTTTCACTGCAGCATATCTTGCATCTAGAGAGAACTGTATCAGAGAAAAGGTGGAATTCTCTTGGTTAAGAAGCCAATTTGAGCCGGGCTCAGTGGCTCAGCCTGTAATCCCATGCCTTGGGAGGCTGAGGTGAGTGGATTGCCTGAGCCCAAGGGTTCGAGACCCACCTGGGCAGCAAGACCTCATCTCTACAACAAATTAAAAAATCAGCCAGGCGTCGTAGCACATGCCTGTAATTCTGGCTACTCGGAAGGCTGAGCCAGAAGGATTGCCGGAGCCCAGCAGGTCGAGGCTGCAGTGGCTGGGAGCGGCCACTGCACTCCAGTCTGGGCGACAGAGTGAGACTCCAACTCAAAAAAAAAAAAAAAAAAAAGAAGCCAATTTGTACTTTTATAGTCACACTATCTCTTTAGAAAATTGTGATAAAATACTATAATAGAACAATCTTCTATAAACAATCTTAACAAAAGAGAAGGACATAGAAATGAATTTTTGATTTAATTTTTGTTTCTACCCAAGTTAAATTTAAATCCTTGGTACCAAATACAGTATACATATATAAGTAAATTATTAGAAAATCATTACTATCACTAATTATAAAAGTTTAATGCAAAAATTCTGGATTATTAACATTCTAGTGAATATATTCTAATCTTTTTTATAACCTGATTTTTAAAAATTAAAACCATATACTTCTTTGATGAAATTACTTAAAAGATAGCCAACAGTTCCTCACAGTTAATTTTTTTTAAGTGGCTAATGTCCTTGTTGACTAAAAATTGAGAATATCTTACAGGGATTCTGAGATTTCTGTCAACATCCTTATGGGTTTGTAAGTAGCAAAACAAACAACACTTAGACAGATAGCTTTTCATGTGCTCATTAATTGGCAGGGACTTTGTTGTCATATATCTTTACACAGATGGAAAAAGCAATCTATAGGAGGTCACCGGGGAAATCATCAAGAAAGAAGAACTTGACAATAATTTTAAGCAAGACTATCATAACTAGAATAATAAATCCACCAACTTGCTTCTCTGATCCATACTTAGGTTACTTACATGTATGGGAGAAGGATACATGACAACAAAAATAATGCATGGTAATGTTGATAATCAGGAAAGTCCCAAATAAATGAAAGCCAAACAGAAAATAATCTTGAAACTCACTGTCCAGAGAAAACCATAATACCAGTGGTCGTGTTTCTGTTCCCAGTGCTTTATTTTGTTTGTTGCTCATCCTTCTGATTGTTTCTTAGGGCAAGATGGTGTGTTAGAATTCCTATAACTTCCCTTTACTTCTATAATTACCAAGTTAGTCATTATTTTCATTCTGTGATGTATATTACTCCTGCTTATTTAATAAAAATTAAATAAAATTATTAATGAGAGGTGATAATGACTCATAAAAGTATTGAGGAACTAACTAAAATGGTTATTAAGTCACTGTCACACACATGTCACTAGATGACATCTGTCTAAAGTGTCAAAAGATAAGGAAAGGTGTAAAATGCTCCAGAAGCTAAGAAACAAGATTAAGAATTCAATGCACAGGCTGGGGGCAGTGGCTCATGCCTATGATCCAGCACTTTGGGAGGCTGAGGTGAGAGGATTGCCTGAGCCCACAGGTTTGAGACCGCCCTGGGCAACTTGGTGAGAATGCATCTCTACAATAAATTTTAAAATTAGCTGGGTGATACTTGCCTGTGGTTTCAGCTACGTGAAAGGATCTCCTGAGCTCAGCAGGTCAAGGCTGTGGTGGCTGTGAGTGTGCCACTGCACTCCAGCCTGGGTGACAGAGTGAGAAAGACTCCAACTTAAAAAAAAAAAAAAAATTCAGTGCATAGATAGGCTGCAGACCAGAAGGTTGCTTTTAGGAAACCATAAAACAATGTACTGACATGTGAAGACACACCTAAAGCTTGGGTACTAAAAAGAAAAAAATTTACAAAACCTAGAAGGATCATATAGCCTATAATCTACCCACTAACTATCAGACCTGAGATCATAGGTGATCTCAAGTCTGAGATAATAGGAAACTCAATTTAAAAAATCAAACAAAAGTCCAGATCTTTTATGTTCTTGGTAGTAGAGTGGTTCTTCATCTTTTCTCAAGCTATTATATCATACCTCTTTCAGTCACTAAATGAAAATGGGGTAAAGAAATTGTCTTAATCCATTTGGGCTGCTATAACAAAATATCATATATTAGGTGGTTTATAAACAATAAACATTTATTTCTAACAGTTCTAGAGGCTGGGAAATCCAAGATTAAGGCTCCAGAGGATTCAATGCCTTCTCACTGTGTTCTTAGATAATGGGAGTGAGGGATTTCTCTCAGCCTCTTTTATAAGGGCCCTGATCCCAATCATGAGGGTTCCATCCCAATGACCTAATCACCTCCCAAAGGCTTCTTCTCCTAATTGCAATCCTAACCTTAGCATTTCAACAAATGAATTCTGAGTGGAGGACACAAACTTTCAGACCACGGCAAAATATTTTTCGAAGTATACACATATTCTGGAAATATTGATCTATGCCTATTTACTACTACTACAAAATAATCTACCTCCTCCTCCAGTGATCCAACTGAACCCTCAATAAATGAACCAATAACTGGCTTCTCAAACTATCTGTGAGAGAACACCAAGGTCTCTTAAATTTCAGTTTGTTGAAGATTGATAACCCTAACAACCCTGACCCTAACCCTAACCCTGGTTTTAAAAATTGCTTCTTTTGTGTTTGTTTTTCACTTTATTTTTTTGATAATTCATTTTATTGTATTTAACAAAAGAATCAGTCTTCAGCAAACTGAAAATTAAGAGACATTGGTGTTCTTTCACAGATACTTTGAGAGGCAGGTTATTGGTTCATTCACTGAGGGTTCAGTTGGATCACTGGAGGAGAGGTGGCTGATTGTGTAGTAGTATTAAATAGGCATAGATCAATATCTCCAGAATATCAACAATTGAGAGCAATATTTACATACCCATAGATGACAAAATCATAAGCTTTGACCATAAACTAAACATTTATCAACCTGGTTTCCCTTTGGGTTTTAAGAAAATTGGCTTTCCCTGGACAAAGTCCTAAGTTAATCATAGCCCCAGTTAATCATACCCTCAAAGAAAACAAACTTACAGCTTCACACCATGGCCAGGCAGCCATGAAAAAATATTAAAGTGCCAAATAAGATATGGTTTCTTCCCTTAGGAATCTTAATGTAGACAGACAGATCTGTCAACAATGACAGAATAACAAAGTAGGTGCTATAATTGAGACACATATATAGATCATGGTATTTCTACACACTGCTGATTCTCAAATTCATATCTCCCAATCTGCCCTGCTTTCTGAACCAAAAACTTACTCACCCAAGTGTCTACTCAATTTCTTCACTTGGATGTCTGAAAGACATCTCAAACAAAATGTGTCAAAAGCAAACTCCTGATTCCCTTTCCCAAAACAGTAATAATGACCTACTTCTCTTACAGACTGTCTCAAGTAATGGTTACCCTACCCTTTGAGAAGCTCAAGCAAGCAATCTGGGAATCAGTGGTAGATGGTATTTGAGACCATGATCTTTATATATTTATACATTGCTTTTTCGTTTTTTTTGAGTTGGAGTCTCACTCTGTCACTCAGTCGGGAGTGCAGTGGCTGCTCCTGGCCACCGCAGCCTCGACCTGCTGGGCTCCAGCGATCCTTCCGCCTCAGCCTTCCAAGTAGCTGGAACTACAGGCGTGCACTACCACGCCTGGCTCATTTTTGATTTATTGTAGAGATGAGGTCTCACCAAGTTGCCCAGGCGGGTCTCAAACCCACGGGCTCAGACAATCCACTCACCTCGGCCTACCAAAGAGCTGGGATTACAGGCTGAGCCACCGAGCCCGGCCAACGTTACTTTTTCTTAAAACAAAAGGCTAGTTTAAGAGTTGCCAAAGGTCCAATCTACTTTTTCTTTGACTTTTTGATGAATTATATTTTATAATAATAAAACATCCTTGGATTTCTGAAAGTATCCTCTATCACCATAGTTTAATATTGTTAACATAGTGCTAGTATCTACTTATGAGTGTCTGTTTGGTATTATTATTCTGTTTAAATAATTATGAGGATTTTTCTCAAAATAATTTTTAAAGGTATCTTTTTTAAAAATTTATTTTTATTTTAAAGATGTGGGATCCATTTCAGAGTTAGGAATACAAATGGTTTCTTATTGTAAAAGTACTACTTTAATATTGCAAAACATTTAAAATAAAGGCACATATGAAGAAAAAATGTGGAATTCCCCCATGATTCTCCAATTCCCCTTATGAAAATCCTCACTATTAACTCTTAGGTCTATTTTTACTTTAGCTAATCCCCTATTGATAATTGTTTAGATAGTTTCAAGTTTTTTGCTATTATAAGCAATATTCCAATGAATAACCTTCTCTAAACACATACAATTGCAAATAAGTGGAGATATTTCTTTCAGATAGACTCCCAGGTATATAATTGCTGGATCAAATGTTTTTAAAATGTTACACGTTAATAGATATTGCTAAACTGCCACTTCAAGATATTGCAGTAATATAAGCTGCCAAGTTAATAATGTAAAAAGAGGAATTATTTTTTCATACTTTTGGCACACTGGTATTATCAATAGCTCAATCATTGACAATGTGAGAGTTGAAAAGCTAGCAAAATCTTTTTCAACTATCACATTGTTTTAATTTGATGGGAATAAAGATCCTTTCATATATGTATTCCAGCCTGCCCACCCGCGGGTCAATCAGAGACAAGAAGCAGAGGGCTGAGAGAAATGGGTGTTTAAACTGATACCATGGAATTAGGGAGCCAGTCGGAGTATTCATCCCAAAAACTCACTCGCTCTCTGACAGTACAATTTACTCAGAATTTATACTCCACAGTCCCTCACTCACTCTGTGGCTAAATTAACAAGGGTAGGACTCAGGCCCTCTCAATCCCCTTACCCATACCGGAGGCTGAATTAACAAGGCTTAGGGGCAGCTTCAGCATGACCCAAGATCTCCTAATCAGGTTGACATTTTAGAGTAACTTTTGGGATTTACAATTACATGGACTTTAAATTTTATAGTTCCTTGAGGGGTGAGGAGTAAAAGTTAAAATCATCAAAGGAGCTACCTTGGTACATTCAGATAAACAATTTTGAAATAAACATAAGAAATTTAAGAATTAGCCAGGCTCGGTGGCTCAGCCAGTAATCCCGCACCTTTGGGAGGCTGAGGTGAGTAGATTGCCTGAGCCCGCGGGTTTGAGACCCGCCTGGGCAGCGAGACCTCATCTCTACGATAAATCAAAATATCAGCCGGTCGTGGTAGCGCTTGCCTGTAATTCCGGCTACTTGGAAGGCTGAGGCGGAAGGATCGCCGGAGCCTAGCAGGTCGAAGCTGCGGTGGCTGGGAGCGGCCGCTGCACTCCAGTCTGGGCAACAGAGTGAGACTCCAACTCAAAAAAAAAAAAAAAAAAGAAATTTAAGAATTTCTTAAGCCTTGGCCTATAACATATGTATTAGTCATATGTTGTCCTTATTGTGTAAATTGTCTCTTCGTGAAATTTGCCAGTTATAAAATAAGTGAATGAAGGAATGCAAGCGGCCAAAGAAACCAGGTTATGAAATTTACAATTTATAGCCACAGTTTAAGATTCTATCATCTCTAAATATTCAAGTCAAAAATATCTGGGTCATCTTGAATTTCTCTTTTACTTATACTCCACATATAATGCATCAGTAAAAACTGTGATCTCTACACTCTGCCACTTCTCACAACAGCCACAGCAATAACCTAGGCTCAGGCCACCATCATCTCTTTCTTAGATTATTCAAATAGTCCCCAATTTAAAGGACCCAATTCTACCATTCTCTCACTCCATTCTCCACTGAACACAAGAGCCTGGCAAGCCTTTCTAGACCTAAGTCTCCTGAGTCAGTTCTCTGCTCATAATTCCTTCAGGGGCTTCCCTTCCCACTCTAGAATAAAAGCCTCATTCATTACAGTTCCCACATAATCTGCTCTTCTGACCTTAACTCCTGAATCTCTCCAGGTCATTCTGCTTTAGCAATACTGGCTCAAATAGTTGCAAGGTTGGCTCTTCTAGCTTCTCTTGACACATGCTGCCTTTCTGACCTTCCTGAACACAACATTCACATGTTTATGTGTTCCCTGGTCACCTTGCCCCACAAGAAATAAAACTTTAAGAGGGCTTCTTTTCCTTTACTGTTAAATCCTCAGTGCCCAGGACCATGCCTGGCATGGAATAGGCATTCAATAAATATTTTCTGAATGAATGAATACTCAAAGAGAGATGCCTTGCTCTGGCTGGTTATGAAGAATGCCAAGGAAGGATTTAAACAAACAGTTGAACCTGGAACTAAGTCTTACAAGAAGATTTAAGCTTGACTGACATGGAAAGGATAAATGCCATATACACTTTTTTTCCCACAAAACCGTCCAGCATAAGAATATTTTGCAGGGAAGACTATTAATGTTCTAGCTGAGAAAATCTCCAGCAAAGAAATTAATGCCCATGATCCAGAAGAGGATCAGGGTATAAGTAAACAAAAAGAAAAGTGCCACTACTGTCAGGAAATTGTAAAAATGAGAAATCACTGTAAAAATACACCATACATCTAAAAATGTAAACATGCTCCCAGTTAACTGTTTTTGATTGCCTCAACACTATTTTCTTTGCCATAAGACTCAAGACTTCAGTTTCATTCTCCTGGAGTGTGCCCTGATAGAACTATAGCTCTGATTTTCAAAAAGAATTCATGAGGAAAAATACTATTCAAAGTCTAGGACTATCTACTTGAGTTCTACTGTGGCACATCTATTCTAGTGACACTTATGGTCATGCATTCTGGAGTCATATTTTCAAATATTACCTCCTTTCTGAAATGGCTTTACACATATTTATTTCTCACCTTCGTCCAATTAGAAAGTGAGTTCCTTCTAAAAGAGTATATTACTGGGGTCAGAAAAGTGCCAAGCACACAGAGGCCCTAAAAAGTGCTCAAGGAAAGAATTAATGAATCACAATCACATGATAGATAAGTGGGAGTGTAGACTTTAACTTCTAGCACCTGTTTCAGCAATGTATTCTCTTGAGTTCTTCTACTTAACATTATCAGAAGTACAAGTAGGATGTGGCCATACTTGCATTTCTGGCTTTACCACATTCTGGAAATGGTATCTCAGCACACACCAGAGAAGCAGCAAGTCTGGAGGTGGTTGACCTGGTGACACAATGCTGGGGGAAACAGGACAAAAGAAGGCAACGGGATTCCTGTAACCCTAGTACGGGACTATAACTGGGTCCAATCCTGTCTCACAGAAGTGACACTGTGGGAACTACTATTGCCCCCTAATGGCAGCTATGCTTGGAATACTTTAGTATATTAATATCCATACTTAATGTATGCTTTATATGATCACAGTTTAGAAAATTTAAGCAATGCCAACTGTCTCTACAATGAAATCTCTAGTAAGAGCCAGAGTACTGTATTGGAGCTTTCCAAACTCCCAACTCACACCAACACATATTCAAATTAGTCTTAACAGCATTCAATTCTCAAATCTAGGCATCAAGGTCCAAGTCTTTTCTACTTTTTCATCAGTCCCTCCTTTTCCCCTACCAAACACCTTCTGCTGCCCACTATTGGCTCATTCATTAATTTATGAGGTCTGACAATTAAGTTTAAGAACTCCCCCTAGAAAAAGTGCTATATACTTCACAGCTAAATATCACTATGGTCAACTTTGAAGTACTCCCCTTGGAAAGCTATGTACTGATACCAGCACCCAGTACACCTAAGCAATTTTGGAACTCTTTTTCTGAAATGGCCATCAGAGCTATCATTGTAAGAATGTTGGAGCTTGAATTAGAGCAATGAGCACACATTCAATTTCTTGTTAATCTTGGCAAGAATGGAAGTGAGATCAGAGACCTGTTAGTCCAAGTTTATGGAGATAACACCATTACAGAAATGGCAGTATACAAATGGATTAAAGATTTTTCTGAGGGGACAGAAAGTGTCACTGATGAAGAGAGGTCAAGATGGCCAGTAACAAGCAGCACTGACTACAACATTGCAAAAATTCATTGAAAAGTGCATCAAAATTATAGGCTGACTGTGAGAAGCATAGCAGACTAAATAAACATCGACAGAGAAACGGTTAGGAAAATCTTAACTGAAAATCTTGGCATGAGAAAGTTGTGTGCAAAAAATGGTCCCAAAGGAGCTCTTGCATCACAACAGTGTGCCAGCTCACACAGTACTATAAGGTAGTTTTTAGCAGTAAACAAAAAACTATATTGAACACTCTCCCTACTCACCTGATCTGACCCTCCATGACTTTTTTCTCTACCCAAAGATAAAGAAAATATTCAAAGAAAGACATTTTGAGGACATTTAGGGCATCGAAGTAATATGATGACAGCTCTGATGGCCATTCCAGAAAAAGAATTCCAAAAATTGCTTTGACGGGTGGACTAGGCACTGGTGTTGGTGTATTGCTTCCCAAAGGGAGTACTTTGAAGGTGAGCATAATGATATTCAGTAATGAGGTATGTAGCACTTTTTCTAGGATGAGTTTGCAAACTTAATTCCAGAACTCGCATGCATGTATTTAATTAAACATTTCATTAACAGTTACTAGCATCATTCAAAGGGCTTCTTCTGTGTTTTTAACATTGTGAAATAACATTCCACTAGCCAACTGAAGGAACTCCAATCCCTGTTAATTCCCCACCAACCAAGTGGGTAGTTAGGAGGAAAACCTTCTGCATAGGTCTAGTCAGATGTTGAGGATCCCTCTTTCTAGGCCCAGGTTCAGATTCCCTCAGGTTATATTAGTTCCTGCTTTGTAAACAAAAGATGCTCTGCCACTTCACCCTTGCCTTTCCCACCCACAGGAAGGTACCACTTCCTCCTCTCCCCAACTCCACATCAATTATCCTGAGCAAGGTCACAGATGCTGCAACTGCTCAGGTGCTGGAGGTCTGACAAGCCAGATCCCGGGGGTCAGTATTTTGGATAAAGCTATAATCTCTGCTACAATCGCTGTTTTTCTCTCCTTTTTAAATCAGCTTTGAGATAAAAGAATGCATCTTACTCTGAACTTAAGTACAATCAGAATCAAAGAAGAGAAAAAAGGATGCCTAGACAACATTTGGGCTCACCAAATAAGATGCGTGAGCTATAAGGACTGGCAACTTTTAATTTTCCATGAGAAACAAACAAAAAACCCAAGTACTACTACCTTCTATCACCCATTTTATTTTTTGTTTAATCCAAAAACCATTCTAAGAATATACTTTTAAAATAACAGACAATAGTTACAAAGAAAGAATATTAGGCAACCTTATACCAACACACATGAAAAAATAATAGGATGGTGAGTGGGACATATTTTTATTGCCCTGAATTAATGCTGTGAATCAGGTCCAACGTAGTAGAGGACAAACGGGCAATTAAGTAGCCTATATCCTAAAGAGAGCGCCAATGAGAGAGGAGAGTTCTCACATGCAAAGATAATCACCACAGGTGGAGAAAATTACCCAGAGAAAATTACCCATAAAGATGGGTGGTGCCTGCATGACTGGGAAACAACATCTCACTGCCTAATTGGATATGCGCTTATGAGGTGCCTGCCTCTGTCTACTAGAGTGAGAAAGGAAACTGGAGCGTGATGGGATTGGTGGTGGTGGGGAGGAAGAGGGTGGGAGCAGAGCAGGACACTGGAGTGGCCTGAACAACCATCAGTCAGCAGCACAATGATGTCACTTGGAGCTCATCTGAGATGAAGGAAAAGGCTTTAACTCAGATATGAAATTGACGTTTCAAAACAAATGGACTTTTAAAAAAAATGGGTAACAGAATTTGAGAACTTTGCTACTTATGAGAAATGAGGGATGGCAGTTTTACAATTCACATCTGGGTGCAGTGAGTGAAAAAAATAAATAGCTTCCATGATTGACTCTGCAAAGTTAAGACTATATTACAAACCACATAAAAATGCTTAGCTTTCTAAGTTGACTAGAAATCGGGGGTGGGGAGGTGGGGAAACTTCTCTATGGACCAGTATAGGCCCATGGACTGACTTTTAGGAATGACTTAATCTAGTCCAAGACTAACTCCTCTTACATGAGAAAAATTGATCAGTGTTCAGCTCACACTTAACAGACCCAAGTGATCATGCTACGCTGTCTACCCTTAATCTACTTTCACTCTGAATATTCTATGGATAACACAAGGCCCCCCCCAAAAGGTTCTAGCCTGATTAGCAAACTCAATACTAGACAGGAGAAAAACTGAATATTACTTTTATAGAGGAAGTGGGGAGAAAAGTGTTGCAGCTCAGCTACATTCCAGCACTCTACTTTTACTGGTCATAACCATGTTCTTTCACTCACTCTTCATCTTTCCTTCTCTTTTCCTCTAGCTCCATTTTGCCACTTTCTCTATCATTCTGTTTCTTCCTTTTCATCCCCATTTGCTTATCAATTACAGCAAATGGCAGAGTGACAGTCAAGAATGGAAAAGATATCTCCTAAAGATTCTTAACATCCTAAAAGCTCAAAAAATAAGAGTACTGGTATTTTTAATAGGTACATTCCTAGTGGTACTATCATTAACAGGTATAAGTCATTATATTTTATATCTGAGACCACCAAAGTTAAACAGTAAGATGAAATAACAAGAATAAAATGCATAAACGAGCCAGGCTCAATGGCTCAGCCTGTAATCCCGTGCTTTGAGGCTGAGGTGAGTAGATTGCCTGGGCCCGCAGGTTCAAGACCCACCTGGGCAGGCGAGACCTCATCTCTAAAATAAATTAAAAAATCAGCCGGGCGTGGTAGCATGCACCTGTAATTCCGGCTACTCGGAAGGCTGAGGCGGAAGGATCGCTGGAGCCCAGCAGGTCGAGGCTGCGGTGGCCAGGAGCGGCCACTGCACTCCAGTCTGGGCGACGGAGTGAGACTCCAACTCAAAAATAAATAAATAAATAAAATGCATAAACGTAGAAATTCCTATTTTAGTATCTATTTTTAATATGTTAAGATGGACATCATATTGCTACCAATTTCTCATCAAGAAAAACTGGTACTGAGTTGTTGTTATTTTTCTTTCTTTAACCAAAATGAAATTTATCACTTAGCTCCCAAAGCATTTTTCAATTTGCCGCTCTAAATGTTTAAAATTCACAGATATGAGTACACACACAGATATGAGTACAAAATGTATGTAATATATTTAAGGTACAATGCCCTCCTTTCTTATAAGGAAAAAAACTGAAATGCATCTTATTTTGCAATTATGAAGTACTTAAGCATCTAAGAATAATCATAATAATAAAGACCTTAATTTTCCAATATAAAACAATTTATTTCATCTCCTTATCACAATAACCATCATTTCGAGATATACACAAATAGCAATAACTATTCAAGAAATATTACTACTGATGAAAATTTCCAACAATTTGACTTTAATATTTTATCATCACTACTCAATTTTTCATGCTAATCTTTTATGGCTATCCTATTTTAGAAGCCAATAAGTGTAAAAGGCAAGCTTTTAGTAGAAATGGTGAAGAGAAACAATGTAGTCTGGGTACTGTTTTTCAGATGCTGTTTGAAAGATGCAGAGCAAATTCCTGATGGCTTTGCTTCTGCATCCTCCATGTGTGAGTCAGTTGCTAGGAAACATGAAAGACAGGGATTCAGTATTAGATCTGCAGAACAATGAGCTACCTTAAGAGTTATCTGAATACTAATACATAACCTTCATAAACTGTTTACCATAGGAGGCTGAAGATTACACGTGATGTTTTTCCAGAGAAACTGATTTTGATGTAGTCAAGTCTCATCCTTAACTTTATTAAACAGATTCTGGTATCCATTAAAAAAAAGAAGTAACAACTGTAGACATCTTAAACCCTTTTCTTTTCTAGCCAGAAGTTGCACCCATTCTGCTACCAAACTTACAGATGATAAAAGCTAATCTCACTGCTTCAGACCATATTCTGATATTGCTGCATATATGTTAAGTGTGTACACCCATGTGTACATGTGTGTATACACACACACACACACACACACACACACACACAGAAAAGTTAGAAAAAAAAAAGAAACCATGCATATTCACTACCTCCATAATACTTGCCAAAAAATTACCAGAAAAGGGAGAAACTAGAAACAAGGGTAACACACATTCTGTCTCACACTACACACACTCACACAGAGGCACACATGTACGCATACGATCACACACACTTCAAATGCACTTCTTGGTCTTTGGGCTCTCAGTCTACCTAGGCATAATAAACAGAAAAAGAGTTCTGGGTGGGGAATGAGGAAACATGGAAACCATGAATTTACTGCACGACTCTGAGAAAGTATCTTAACATCTCTAGAATCATTTCCTCATTTGAAAATTAAGGAAGTAGTGCCAACTTCAACAGGTTTCTGAGAAGATGAGCTGAGATGATGCATGTGCAGACATTTTAAAATAGTACAGCACCATACATGAAAAGATGGTACCATTACGTATAAGATGGCCATTTCAGTGACTAGGCATATCAACAGGGTTCACAATTTGAAAATCCAAAGTAAGGCAATTTTAAAAAACATTAATGAGTGAGGGGTTTCCCACCAAAAATTTCATATGTAAATTAGACTGCTTCATTAATATTAACATCAAAACAAGACTTGGTGTGAATAAACTAATATGAGAAAGCATCATGATTAAAAAAAAAAAAAGAAAAATATATACTGTGCCTGTCTCTTTTTTTAAAGGATTTTTATTGAAACATGACAATTGTACCTGTCTCTGGGGTACAAGTGATATTTTGATGCATGTGTGCAATGTGTAGTGATCAAATCAGGGTAATTAGGATATCCATCATTTCAAACATTTATTTGTGTTGGAAACATTCCAAATCTTCTCTTCTAGCTATTTTGAAATATACAAGAAATTACTATTAACTCTAATCACCCTACTGTGCTACTGAACACTAGATCTTATAAATTCTATCTATCTCTATGTGTGTACCCTTAATTAAGCCACCTCTCTTCATCCCCCCTTCCTACTACCCTTCTCAGACTATTGTAACCACAATTCAACTCTTCTTCCATGAGATCAACTTTTAGAGTTCCTACATAAGTAAGAACACATGCGTGTCTCTTAAAGAGATTTTAAGACATCTGCATTCATTACTTCAGATTTTAAAGAGTGGAAAAAACTTGTCAAAGATATAAAAGTAAGCATACAAATGAACAATCTCAAATACTGTCTTTCCATACTAAAAGTAGCTATGTCATCACTTTTATCTTAAAAAAAAAACTTACATGCTGTAAAATCTGTAATTTGTGAAATTTTACCCTCTACTAAATTCAAATTGAAACTGAATTTACACGAAGATCACTGGGTCTTCTCTGGAGGCCTCCTTCTCCTTGGCTTGCAGATGGCCATCTTCCCACGTATCCCCGCATGGTCTTTCCTATGTACGTGCAAATTCCTAGTGTCTCTTCCTCTTCTTATGAGGATATCAGTCACAGTAGATTAGGCTCACTCATGTGGCCTCATTTAACCTTAACCACCTCTTTAAAGACCTTATGTCCAATATAGTCACGGGGGGTTAGGACTTCAACATATAAAATTTGAGAGGAACAAAAAAATCTCCACTTGCTACTTGACCTCAGTGGAACACTAAGAAAATGTCAGCTAGTTGCACACACAGGCTACAATACATTCGCCAATGTCCAAAAATTCCTGCCCCTCACCAAGAAAATAAATGATCATAGACACTCAGGAGAAATTATATTAGCATAAATAAACAACGGGGATGATGGAAACAGAAATTTCTTGAACTTACACACTCAACAAATAAACACAAGTATGTTCAGCTGTTTCACAAAGTTTGCTCAACTCTGTCTGCTCACTTTGGCATTAACTCAAACTGGGCCTTAACAAAAAGAACTGCATTGCTAAAATCCAAATGTGCAGTGAATACTGGGGAGGGGACACAAAGAACCAGCCATTACATGAAATGTGCAAATTTTTTCTTTCAAAGGGAGCCATAAAAAGTCATTAAAGCATTTCCCAAATATTTCTGAAATTGACTGGAATTTTTAAAAATCCGGTAAGCAGATGCATTTTCATATTCTTAGCCTATCTGCTAAAAACTGCCTTATACAAAAAATAATACCATAAGTTTCCACAGTTTTCACCATTCTTAAATATTTTCTCATTTAACTCTCCCAATGACTGTGAGGCAGAGAATGCAGGAAAAGATAAAGAAAATGAAACTCAGTAAAGCTAAATGACTTACCCAAGGTCACAAACTAATAACTAAATCAGAATGAGAATGCAAGTCTTCTGACATCTAAGTCAGCACTATTTATTCTTGGGGCTTAATGACATTTGGTGCTGAAACTATAATCTTGCTAAATTCACTTTACTTCACACCACTGGGTTATAAAAGTCTATAAATAAATTAAGATCAACTGAAATTCTGCACGTAATTACAAAGTGAATTTAGTCTAAAATAATTCTGACCATTTCTTCAATAAATATACCATTTCTAAGATATCAATCATTACAATGAAAATTTTAGAAGCAGCATATTTTTAAGAATGTATTTCACTGGGACAAATAACTGAGTAAACATAACAAAATTTCAAAGCAAGAAATTAAATCCCTATAATTAATAATATGAAGCAAAAATTAACCCAGCAGCTAGATGATTTTATTTTTTATTTTTTAAATTTTTTTTGAGTTGGAGTCTCACTCTGTCACCCAGACTGGAGTGCAGTGGCCACCCCCAGCCACCGCAGCCTCGACCTGCTGGGCTCCAGCGATCCTTCCGCGTCAGCCTTCCAAGTAGCTGGAACTACAGGTGCGCGCTACCACGCTCGGCTAATTTTTTGATTTTATTGTAGAGATGAGGTCTCGCCAAGTTGCCCAGGCGGGTCTCAAACCCACGGGCTCAGGCAATCCACTCACTTCAGCCTCCCAAAGCACAGGATTACAGGCTGAGCCACTGAGCCTGGCTTGGATGATTTTATTAAGTAGATGATCTTACTGATTTACAATATGTATTTTCACTAAACTATAAACATTTCTTCAGCTGACAACTGAAATTAAGAAAAATAACTGAACCATTGGACGAGATTTTAAATTGTCAGATTTTAAAAGCCACACTTATTTAGCAAGAAGGGAAAACCAACTATCTGAATATCAACTACAATAAAAAATTGCATTGAGCACTTACTATGTACCAGCCTAGGTGTTTTGCGTGCACTGCCTCACTCAAACGTCACAATTATCCTATGAAGTGGGTACTATCTCATAATCAATTTACAAATGAAGAAACAACAGTGAAGTTATATAATGTATTCAACAATCCACACTTAATATGTGGCAAAGCCACAATCCACCTCCAGCTCTGCAGGACTCCAAAGTCTGTACTGTAGATTCCTCTACTGCCTTGATCCTAAACACAAAGAATAATAAGATATGTTATCTATCACAACTGAAAACAGGTTGAGAAATAGGCCCAAAGAGCAATAAAAATAGGAAAAACTTGCAAACAACATGTACTATTAAACATGAAATAAATAATTTTCCCTGAAAGTCTTAAAAAACAAATGAAATTGTTCTATCCATTCATTCTTTCATGCAGCAAAACTGTGGTGCACACACCAAGAGCCAGGAGCTCTCCCAGGTCCTTGAGACTCTAAGAGCAATGTGGCACAATTTATCCCACTAAGGAAGGGAAACATGTAGAAAATATTTTAAAAGGCATTAACACGGGTGATGGCATAGACTAGTGCTACCAAAAATGCCTGGCATGTATGGGGACTCTGATTTGTAAGGCGTGCCTGAGTAGAGTATATATGCCCCTAAAAATAGAAAAAGGGATTTCATAAAGCTGTTTTTCACTCTCCTTGAAAGCCAGTAAGACAGTGACATTTTGTTTAAAAAGGCAAACTACAGCTCAATAATTTAGATTCTTGATTTGTAAATAGGAAAAGGCGCTCACTTAATATACAGATGTGTCACGGGCTCACTGCCTTGCTCCGTACCTCACTGCTCTACACATGGACCCTTACAAAATTCACCAAAGAAAATTTTGTAAATCGACAGTTATATAGCCAGGAATAAAGTTAATTTTTTAAAAAGCAACACCTATTGAGGAAGAGCTTATGAATTATGCCAGCCTCAACTTTTGCTTCAAGCAGAATAGTATATGAATTACTCCATTTAACAACTAGCGCCTCGGATAAATTTCAACACATTATCATTTTTTTTGTTGTTGTTGTTCTTTTTTTGTTTTTTTTTTTAGTTGGAGTCTCACTGTCACCCAGACTGGAGTGCAGTGGCCGCTCCCGGCCACCGCAGCCTCGACCTGCTGGGCTCCGGCGATCCTTCCGCCTCAGCCTTCCGAATAGCTGGAATTACAGGCATGCGCTACCACACCCGGCTGATTTTTTGATTTATTGTGGAGATGAGGTCTCGCTGCCCAGGCGGGTCTCAAACCCGCGGGCTCAGGCAATCCACTCACCTCAGCCTCCCAAAGGCGTGGGATTACAGGCTGAGCCACCAAGCCCAGTTCACATTATCATTTTTAACACAGTGTTAGTTTCTTAAGAAAATAGCAGTTATCACAAGGACCAAGGAAAAGGAGAGACAAAAACAACACTTAACCGAACAGTGAGTGGGAACTGATGGCAAAAACAAAAGTCAGAGGTGCCCTACAGGCAAATATCTTTAAAGGATCTTGAATCCGTACATCTAAGCCTTGGGCATGCTACACAGTGGGGTAGCTAAATCTGAGGCTTCTATATCAAAATGGATTACTGAAGGGGCTAATGATATATTGGATCCCTAAAATACCTTAACTCTTGATATATAAAAAAGTAAGTCCTCTCCCAAGGGAAGAAACCCTCAGTAGGCATCATTGTGAGTTTTTTAAATTAGGAAATGTATCAAACTTATAATTTGTTAAGCACTTACAAAGTAACAGAATTTTTTTCTCACGATCTCATGTAAAGCCACACAGAAAAATTCTACAAAATAGAAATAATTATTATTCACTTTTTACAGGGGAGGAAACTGAAGCACAGAAAGTTTACGTAGCTTATCCAGAGACACAGTAACCGATGGAGGTGGAATTTAAGCCATGAGACCTAATTCCAAAGTGATATCCTTTAACCACCATCTTATTGTGCCCCTTATGCTTATGCAAATAATGATAATAAACATTATTATGTAATTATTATTATACTTAGCACTATTTTAAGCCATTTAGATGTATTAAGAAATTTAATTCTTCAAAAACCCCATGAAATTTACAGATGAGGAAACTGAGCCAAGGAGAGAGAGGTTAAGTAACTCCTAAGAACAACCCAGTTCCTTAGCAGCAGAAATGAGCTTTGAATCCAAGCCCTCTGACTTCCGGGCCTACACTAATGACTACATCACCACTCTGCTTCCCTGTATTGGTTCACTGAATCCATTCACCAATTCCCTGAGGGCATTTCCATCCCTTTCTCACATAGCACACTCCTAGAGAAAAAGGAAATACATCAGCATAAGCAGGCCAAAGAGACACTGAGAGGCAGCAGCCCCAAATCCCTTCCTCAGCTGAGTGGAAAAGTTAGGGAAACTTGTTCAGGGACATGTCTCTTGATAGAAGCCTAGTGGCAGGGTTGTGAAGCAAGATCTCTGACATAAAATTGGTACTCTCAGGAAAGAAAGCACCTAGGCTCCCAACTTTCAGTCAGCACAAGGATTTGAGAGCCTGTGGAGATAGCTCAGAACAGCAGAATGCATGACTACTGAAGGAAGTGCCTCAGGACCAGCTGTTGTGCAGTATGGAGCAATAAAGAACCTTGGGAGTATCACCCAAAAAGAGCTGTAACCTGGTGCCATAGGCAAAAGCATCTTCCCCAACCCCAATGAGGATTCCTATGTCCTGATGCCTAGAACCTTCATAGTTACTGTTGTGCTTAGTTTTGGTTTTTGAGTTGGAGTCTCACTCTGTAGCCCAGGCTGGAGTGCAGTGGCACACTCATGGCCACCACCCCAGCACCAACCTGCTGGGCTCCTTGCAATCCTTCCGCCTCAGCCTTCCAAGTAGCCGGAACTACAGGCGCGCTCAGCTAATTTTTTTTATTTATTGTAGAGATGAGGTCTGGCCAAGTTGCCCGGGCTGGTCTCGAACCTGAGGGCTCAGGCAATCTACTTGCCTCAGCCTTCCACAGTGCTGGGATTACAGTTTGAGCCACCAAGCCCAGCTACTGGTCTTTATTTTATCATCTATTATCTTTTTGTTACATCACATGGTAAAAGAAATGCTGCAGATGTGATTAAGGTTTTAGACTGAAAATAGGAATATTGTCTTGGATTCTCCAGGTGGGCTCAATCTAATCATCTGAGCCCTTAAAAACAAAGGAGCAAGGCTGAAGAGTCCATCAAAGAGATGTGGTAGAAGATAAGCAAGAGATAAGGCAGAAGGCAAGGGTAGAGAAACTCATGGCAAGAAGGACCCAATCTACCCTTGCTATGTTCGAAAATGGAAATAGGAGACCACAAGCCAAGGAACACAGGCAGCCCCTAGAAGCTAAGAATGAACTTCAGCAAGAAATAGAGATCTTGATGCTAAAGTCACATGGAAATAAATTTTGCCAACAACCTGAAGGAGCTGGAGGCACATTTCTCCCCTAAAGCTCCAGATAAGAGCCCAGGTTGGCCACCAACACTTGGGTTTTAGACTTCACAAACACAAACAAAGAAACCATTCAAGACAACCTGGACTTCTGACCTACAGAGGTATGAGATAATAAATGTGTATTGTTTCTCATACATAAGAGGTACTTAAAAAGAGAGAACACTGAAAACTAAATAAAATAATATTTTATCAGCAGGGTAGTCAATAAGTTTGAAACACATGTGCTATTTGAATCTAAGTCATAATCTAACTTTGAGAGAAGGCTTACAATCAAACCAGCTTCCCAAAGACAAACTAGGTAAATGAGGAAAAACCTTAGACCTTTTAATGATACTTGTCACACAAGTCAAGATGGGAATTACATTTGGTGATCTCTATTCTACACCAATCACTGGGCTCAATCCTGTCTAAACTTCATCTCATTTAGTATTCACAATAACCCAGAATATCGCTATTCCCATTTTTAAAATTAAAACACTTAGATGCAGAGAAGTAACTCGTCCACGGTCACAAAGCCAATAAAGGACAGAGCTCTTAAACGTGGTACACCTTAGTACAGAGATCATGACTAATGTGTCTTATCCTTGTTCATAATATAAAAATGCAAAAGACATTTAGAAGAAATCCTGAAAAGTCATGAGGCAGCAATATTATCCCAGGAATTGATCTATCTCTCTGACTTCCCTTCTCCTCCTCCTTCATTTCTAGCCTATTTGCCTCACCCTGGATTTCAATATATAGTCCTATATAAAAAAGAAAATAATAATAAAAATCCTTTTAGTAATTTTGTGATACCTGTATCATAGAACCAACTCATCATAAAGATGATCTTATATTGAACTCAGGTACACAAAAAAGTCCTTCTAAATTAATAAATGTTCAATATTGACTGAGACAGACAGTTACACACACGGATTCGATTTTTAAATCCAGTATTTTGTTGTAGCCATCCTCTTCTTCCCCGTTAGTTGTCATTATCTCCTTCCCCCTCTGTTCTCACTCCATGTACATTACTATTACCATTCAGAGATATCAATAAGAACTCATGTTTAGCTGAATTTAGCTATAGATAGTTACAAATAAAAACATTTAGCTATGTGCATCTGCATGGCTTTGTGCATATGTATTTCCTTTCTCTGTCAGCTGAGTGTACCTAGAAGCAAAAACACCCAAGCAGAAAGGTACACACCAAGAGCTCATAAGTTGGCAGCTAACATCATTTTCCAATAAAGAAACATGGAGAAATTGCTGATTTTAGGACTAGGATAGAAAATACACAAAATAACCTTTGTAGCACCAGAAAGTAAGGAAATGTTCAAAAAACAAACATACAAAACAAAAACAGTAATAAGATATGTCAAAGGGACATACAAGTCAACAAAAAGATTATAACAAAAAATATCAAATAAATATTCAAGAGTCCACACTGACATGAATAAGTGACTAAACAAATAAATAGATGAGGTAGAAGAAACAAATCCCCATATAGAAGAATTCCAAATAATCTATATAGATAATTATCATCAAGAGGGTGAAGCATAACTCTCCACTCCATAAGTGAGGACTGCACTGAGACTTGTTTCCAAAGAGCACAGTCAGGTAGATCAAAGTCATTATCAGCAGTGATAAGTCATGTTCATAGTATATACTCCTGATACAGTGCTAAGAAAATGGCACTTTATCTCAGAGGTCTTTCTCCCAAAAGCCTATCTCTGGTCTAATCATGGGAAAAAAAAAAAATCAGATAAAGCCCAACTGAGGGACATTCTACAAAACACCTGACCAGTACTCCTCATATCTGTCAAGATTATCAAAGTCAAGGAAAGTCTGAGAAATTGTCACAGTCCAGAAAAGCCTAAGGTGATATGATGACCAAATGTAATGTGGTATCTTGGACAGAATCCTGGAACACAAAAAAAGACCATTAGGTAAAAACTAAGGAAATCCAAACAAAGTTATGAGGCTTAGTTAATAATAATGCATAATATTGGTTCATTAATTATAACAAAATCACCATTTAATGTAAGATGCTATTAGGTTCATGCAAAAGTAGTTTTGGTTTTTGCATCGTTGATATTTGCCATTTGATATTGGAATACATTCTTAAATAAATGTGGTCATGTTATAAATCATTTTAATGCACATTTCTTGCTTTTTCTGGCTAATGATTTATTACTTGCTGCTTATTTTATATTTATTTTAGACTACAGAAATTATTTTAGACAATAAACAAATTTGAATGATTTTCTTATTCAAGTTCAAAATGGGTCATAAAGAGACAACTCTCAACATCAACAACATATTTGTTGATGCTGCTAATGAATGCATAGTGCAGTGGTGATTCAAGAAGTTGTGCAAAGGAGAAGATGAGAAGCATGGTGGTCGACCAGTAGAAGATAACAACAGCTGAGCTGCTAATGAATGCATAGTGCAGTGGTGATTCAAGAAGTTGTGCAAAGGAGAAGATGAGAAGCATGGTGGTCGACCAGCAGAAGATAACAACAGCCAATTGAGAGCAATCATAGAATCTGATCCCCTTACGACTACACAAGAAGTTGCTGAAGAACTCAACGCTGACCATGCTATGGTCATTCAGCATTTGAAGCAAATTGGAAAGGTGAAAAAGCTCAAGTGGGTGCCTCATGAGCGGACCAAAAATAAAAAAACTCATCGTTTCAAAGTATCATTTTCTCTTATGCTACACAACAGCAACAAACCATTTCTTGACTGGATTGTGATGTGCAACAAGTGGACTATATATGACAACTGGCAACAACTAGTTCAGTAGTTGGACCAAGAGGAAGTTCTGAAACACTTCCCAAAGCCAAACTTGCACCATAAAAAGGCCACAGTCACTGGTGGTCAGCTGACAGTCTGATCTATAGGAACTTTCTGAATCCTTGCAAAACTATTATATCTGAGAAGTATGCTCAGCAAATCAACGAGATGCACTGAAAATTGAAATGCCTGCAGCCGGCATTGGTCAACAGAAAGGGCCCAATTCTTCTGCACGCCTGACCGCCAATAGCACAACCAATGCTTCAAAAGTTGAACAAATTGGACTACAAAGTTTTGCCTCATTCACCATATTCAGCTAACCTCTTGCCAACCAACTACCACTTCTTCAAGCATCTTGACAACTTTTTAAAGGGACAACACTTCCACAACCAGCAGGATGCAGAAAATGCTTTCCAAGAGTTTGCCAAGTCCCAAAGCACTAATTTTTATGCTACAAGAATAAACAAACCTATTCCTCATTGGCAAAAATGTGTTTATTGTAATGGTTTCTATTTTGATTAATAAAGATATGTTTGAGATTAGTTACAACGATTTAAAATTCAGTCTGAAACCACAATTACTTTAGCACTAACCTAATAATAGGGGATATTGGGTAAGGAGCAAATGGGAACTTTCTGAACTATCTTTGTAAGTTTTCTATAATTTTAAAACAGTTATAGGAATTTAAAAAACAAAGCCTAGAAGAAAGGCTTTAGATGAATGTAATCACAGTATACTACTTATTTCTGCAGTAAAATAATATAAACAGTGATTACAGAATTCCTAAGTAATAAATGTATATTGTGACAGTGGAAGTAGGGATTTCGTGAAGGGCATAGTATGGCACTACTATAAATCCACATTTATCAGGGAAATCCTCATTTTCTATAGCAGTAAGGTAAAGATACAGTCTAAATTGATGAGCCAAGAAACAACAGTGTAAGCATATTACTTTATATTTGAGAGTGAATATCTCCAGAAAGAGTAAAGTGCTTGCCCCTGTGAATCAGGAATATACAAGGTAAGGCAGGTTAGACACTCTATTTTAGCAATATAAGCCTTTATAGCTATTTGGCTTCCCTAAAACTTGGGTATCTACTGCCTTAATACTTTTTAAGGATGAATTTTTTAAAAATTAAATTAAAAAAATAACTTTAGCAAACTGACTTATGACTTACAGAGATTAAATACTTTGCTAATAAGTAGTAGAATCAGAATTAGCAACCACGTTGCAAGAGTTCAGAGTCCACACATTTAGCTTTATGCTACACTTTTCTATATGAAAGAATGGATAAAATAAAATAGCACCACTGTTCTATAGAAAACAATGAATAGTAGGTATTGTTATCTAAATACCAGTGTAATTTTTTCAATTAAAGAAATTCTTGTTGAAAAAGAGTCTGTTACTTTTAACACTTCTGCCTTTCACTCACTCTTTCCCTGTTAAATGTCAACATAAAGAAGATAATTTGCTAACTGATAAAGTAACTGATATCTACACCATTCACAAAAGCCATAAAGGAGATATTTTTGACATACTTTATAGTCTTTTTTCTTTTTTCTTTTTTTTTGAGTTGGAGTCTCACTCTGTTGCCTAGGCTGGACTACAGTGCACACACTCATGGCCACAGCAGTCTTGACCTACTGGGCTCAGGTGATCCTTCTGTCCCAGTCTTCCAAGTAGCTGGAACCACAGGCATGTGCCACCATGCCTGGCTAATTTTTTGATTTATTGTAGAGATGAGATCTTACCATGTTGCTCAGGCTGGTTTCGAACACCTGAGCTCAGGTAATCCTCTCCCCTCTGCCTCCCAAAGTGCTGGCATTACAGGCGTGAGCCACCAAACCTGGCTACTTTATGGTTTTGATATCTGTTTTATGACATACTTTACGTATTTGAGTACCTCACTGTGAATAGACAGAACACTTAGCAGAGAAAAAAGGAAACAGAGAATTTGAAAAATATTATAGACCAAATCGACCTGATAGCCATATATAGAACATTCTAGTTATCAGCAGCAGAATATATATTCTTAAGTGCACATGCATCTTTCTTCAGAACAGATTATATGTTAGGTCACAAAACAAGTGTTAACAAGTGCAAAAAGCCTGAAATTATATCAACTATCATTCCTGATCACAATGCTGTGAAACTAGAAATCAATAGTAGAAGAAAACTGAAAATCCACATAGATGTGAAAATTAAACAACATAATTTTAAACAATCCTGGAACAAAAACATAAATCAAAAGGAAATTAGGAAATACTTTCAGACAAATGAAAACAAAAATAAAACATACCAAAACCTATGGGATGCAACAAAAGCAATACTGAGAGGGAAGTTGATAACGACAAACACATTTCTGAAAAAGAAAGGTCTCAATCCAACTTTACACCTCCAAGAACTAGGAAAAGAAGCACAAACTAAGCCCAAGGTTAGCAGAAGGAAGAGCATACTAAAGAATACGGCAGAAGCCGGGCTCGGTGGCTCAGCCTGTAATCCCGCGCCTTTGGGAGGCTGAGGTGAGTGCACTGCCTGAGCCCTGGGTTCGAGACCCACCTAGGCAACTTGGCGAGACCTCATCTCTGCAATAAATCAAAAATTAGCCAGGCGTGGTAGCGCACGCCTGTAGTTCCAGCTATTTGGAAGACTGAAGTGGAAGGATCGCCGGAGCCCAGCAGGTCGAGGCTGCGGTGGCTGGGAGCGGCCACTGCACTCCAGTCTGGGCGACAGTGATACTCCAACTCAAAAATAAATAAATAAATAAGAATACAGCAGAAATAAAATAGAAAATTTTTTTTAAAAATCAACAAAACTGAGAGGTAATTTTTTTTAAATGACAACTAAATTAACAAACTGTTAGCTAGATTAAGAAAAAAAGAGAAAACACTCAAATAAACAAAATCAGAAATGCAAGAACAGATATTACCATTGGTACCACATAAAAAAAGAACATAAGAAACTACTATGAACAATTATACACCAACAAAGTCAATAATCTAGAAGAAAGATACATTTCTGAAGACAAGCAACCAACCAATACTATTATCAGGAAGAAACAGAAAGTCTGCACAGACCTACAACTAGTATGGAGATTGAATCAATAATTTAAAAACCTCCCAATAAAGAAAAGCCCAGAAACAGATGACTTCACAGGTAAATTCTACCAAACATTTAAAGAAAAGTTACATCAATTCTTCTTAAACACTTCCAAAAAATTGAAGAGAAGGAAACGTTTTCTAACTCACTTTTTTGAGGCCAGCACTGCCCTAATACCAAAACCAGAAAAAACACCACAAGAAAACAAACAAACAAACAAAAACTACTGGCTAATATTCCTGATGAACATACCCATAAACATTCTTAACAAAACACTGGCAACTGAATTCAACAACACATTAAAATAATTGTATGCCATGACCAAATGAGATTTACACCTAGAATTCAAGGACAGTTCAACACACACACACACCCACCCAACCAATGTAACACAACACATGAATAAAAAGAAAAAAAATCAAATGATCATCCCAATAGATGCACAAAAAAAAGTTGACAAAGTTCAACATCTATTCATAATTTTTTAAAAACTCTCAAAAGCTAAGAACAGAAGAAAATGGACTGAACATAATAAAGGTCATATATAAAAAGCACACAGCTAACAAACTCAACACTGAAAAACTACAAGTGTTTCTTCTAAGAGCAGGAACAAGGCAGGGATGACTGCTGTCAACATTTCTTTTCAACATAGTACTGAAAACCACAGCCAGAACAATTAGCTAGAAAAAGAAAAGGTATTAATACTTAAAAGGAAGAAGTAAAACTGACCCTATTTATAGGTTACATGATGTTAAATATAAAAAACCCTGAAGACTCCATTTAAAGAAGTACTGCTCAAACTAATAAATGAATTTGATAAAGTTGTAGGATACAAAACCAGCATACAGAAATCACTTGCATTTCTAGACACTAACCAATAAACTATCTGAAAAAAGGAATTAGAAATGCAAGCCACTTACAACAACACTGAAAAGAATAAAATACCTAAGCAAAAGTCTTATATACTGCAAAGCATAAAACACTGATAAAAGAAATGAAACAGGACACAAGTGAAAAGACGTCCTGTATTCATGGAGTGTAAGACACGTCCATAGTACTCAAAGCTATCAATAGATTCAGTGTGATCTTCATCAAAATCCCAATGGCATTTTTAAGTAAGTAGAAAAACAATTTTAAAATTCATATGAAACCATAAAAGACTAGAAATAGCAAAATCAATCTTGAGAAAGAAAAAAAGCTGGAGGCATTATACTTCCTATTTTAAAATTATACAATGAAGTTATAGTAATCAAGCAGTATGGTACTGGCATAAAAACTGACATTTAGACTAATGAAACATAATAGAAGGTCCAGAAATAAATCTACATATATATGATAGCTTAGTTCATTTGTGCTGCTATAAAGAAAATACAGTTGGTCCTCCATATCCATGGGTTCTAAATTCATGGATACAACTGTGAATCAAAATATTTGGGGAAAAATATACATTTTAAAAATTACATATTAAAATATTACAGTATAACAACTATTTACATAGGATTTACACCATATTAGATATTATAAGTAATCTAAAGGTGATTTAAAGCATACAGGAGGATTTATGTAGGTTATATGCAAATAGAATCCTAGAATCAATCCCTCAAGAACACCAAGGACTACTCTACCACAAACTGGGAAATATATAAAGAAAAGGAATTTATTTTCCTCACAGTTCTGGAGGCTAAAATGTCTAGGATTAAGGCACTAGCATCTGTTCTCTGTTTCCAAAATGGCACCTTGAACACTGCCTCCCTAGAGCAGAGGAATACCATGTCTTCACATGGCAGGTAAAGGATAAAAAAGCCACACTTCCTCTGTAATGATAGCTTACAAAGACTAAATAGGTATATATCTGGATGGGTAGGTAGGTGTGGTGATCAGTCAAACTAAAAGAGCAACTCAGAAAGTGAGATACTAAATTGGTGGTTCTCAAATAGTGATACCTAAATACAATATTTATAAGAGTACCTAATCCCATTCATGAGGAGAAACCCTCATGGCCCATTCATCTTTTAAAGCAGCAGTTCCCGATTTTTTTTTTTTGGCATCAGGGACCAGTTTCATGGAAGACAGGGGGAGATGGTTTCAGGATGATTCAAGCACTAACATTTATTGTGTACTTTATTAATATATAGTAAAACAATTATACACTCACCATAAAAAGAGGCACAGACAGAAGTGGTAAATAGAATAATGGGTGAGTCAAGTGCAAGTTAAAATAAGTGTCAGATTCTGACTTAAAATCTGTCACCAGATGCAGTTGTATAACTGACATACATCAACTCACTTGCCACTCATTGACAGGGTTTTGATAAGAGTCTGCAAGAAACTAACTTAGTATTGATTTATTATGGTCTCTGTGCAGTCAAATTTCCCTGCTAATGTTAATCTCTTTTTGCAGCCACTCCCCAGCTCTAGCATCACTGCCTCAGCTCCACCTCAGATCATCAGGCATTAGATTCTCATAAGGAGCACACAACCTAGATACCTCACATGTACAGTTCACAATAGGGTTCACACTCCTATGATAATCTAATGCTGCCACTGATCTGACAGAAGTGGAGCTCAGGTGGTAATGCAAACAATGGAGAGTGGCTGTAAGTACAGATGAAGCTTTGTTTGCTCACTTCCTGCTGTGCGGCACAGTTTCTAAAAGGCCACTGACCAATATGATATGGGTCTGTGGCTCAGGGGTTGAGGACCCCTGTCTTAAAGGACTTACCTCTTAATCATAGCACACTGGCAACACCTGAATTTTGGAAGGGACACATTCAAACCAAAGTATACAGTAGTCAAGTGATCTTTGACAAGTGTGCCAAGAATACACAATGGGAAAAAGATGGCCTCTTCAACAAATAAGAAAAGGGCTAGGAAAAGTGAATATTAACATGTAAAAACATGAAATTAGATCCTTATCCTACACCAAACACAAAAATCAAAAAAAAGTGGATTAAAGACATAAACATAAGTCACTAAACTGTGTAACTCCTAGAAGAAAACACAGAGGACAAGCTTTATTATATAGGTCTTAGCAATGATTTCATGAATAGGACACCAAAACTATAGCCAACAAAACCAAAAATAAACAAATGGGACTGCATATAATTAAAAAGTTTCTGAACAGCAAAGGAAATAACAGAGTGAAAAGATACCTAATGAACGAAAAAAGTATATATGCATACTATGTATCTGATGAGATTAATCTCCAAAATATATAAGGATTCCTATAACTCAACAGTGAAAAGAACAATAACCCAATTAAAATAAAGGCTTGAGAACTTGAACTGACATTTTCTAAAGACAACATACAAATATGCAACAGGTACATAAAAGATGTTCAACTTCACTAATTATTAGGGAAATCAAAACTATAATGACATATCACCTCATACTTATCAGCATGGTTTTTTTTTAATTACCAAAAAGAAAAAGAAAAAAGAAAATAAGTATAAGTATTGGTGAGGACATGTAGAATACAGAAAAACTACACATTATTGGTGATAATGCAAAATGGCACACTGGCTATGGAAAACAATATGGAGTGTCCTCCAAAAAAACAAAATTGAACTCTATGATCCAGGAATCCTACTTCTGGGTATTTATACAAAATAACTGAAATAAGGATCTTGAAGCGATATTAGCACTCCTGTGTTCACTGCAGCACTATTCATAATACCCAATGTGAAAACAACCTACATGTCTATCAACAAATGAATGGATGTGGTGTGTACATACAACTGAATACTATTCAGCCTTAAAAAGAGGAAAATTAAGCAATATACAGTAACATGGATGAACTCTGAGGACATTTTGCTAAGTGAAATAATCCAGTCACACAAACACTGCATGATTCTATATGTATGAGGTAAATAAAATAGTCAAATTCATAGAATCAAGGAACAGAATGGTGCTTACCAGGGGCTAGGGAAGAGGGAAATGGCAGATACTAACCAAGGGGCATAAAGTTTCAGTTAAGCAAGCTGAATAAGCACTAGGATCTGCTATACAACATTGCATCTATAGTGAACAATAATTTATCGTACATTTAAAAATCCAAGAGGGTAGATCCATGTTAAGCATTCTTACCACAAGTAAACATTTTAAATGTCAATTTTCTAAATTAAGTGATCCTGTGGCAACCATAGTTGATCCTTGAACAATGCGGGGGGTTGGGGTGCCAACACCCCTTGCAGTAAAAAAAATCCATGTATAACTTTTGACTCCCAAAAAATGAACTACTAATAGCTTATTTTTTACTAGAAGCCTTATAGATAGCATAAACTATCGATTGATGCATATTATATGTTATATGTATTATACACTGTATTCTTACATTAAAGTAAGCCAGAGAAAAGACAATGCTATTTAAAAAAGTCACAGGATGCCGGGCTTGGTGGCTCAACCTGTAATCCCGTGCCTTTGGGAGGCTGAGGTGAGTGGATTGCCTGAGCCCGCGGGTTCGAGACCCACCTGGGCAGGCGAGACCTCATCTCTACAATAAATCAAAAAAATTAGCCGGGTGTGGTAGCGTGCGCCTGTAGTTCCAGCTACTTGGAAGGCTGAGGCGGAAGGATCGCTAGAGCCCAGCAGGTCGAGGCTGTGGTGGCTAGGAGCGGCCACTGAAGTCCAGTCTGGGCGACAGTGAGACTCCAACTCAAAAAAAAAAAAAAAAATTCATAGGAAGAGAAAATATATTATCTACTCATTAAGTACAAGTGGATCCTCATAAAGGTCTTCATCCTCATAATCTTTATGTTAAACTAAAAAGAGGAAAGAAGAGAAAGGGCTGGTCTTGCTGTCTCAGAGGTGGCAGAAGCATGAGAAAATCCACCCGTAAGTAAACTCAGATAGTTCAAACCAGTGTTGTTCATGGGTCAACTGGACTGCTGTAATGTGGTAAGCTCAAATCTGAGAGGGCTTGTGCGTAATGTTTACCTATTCCAAAAAAGTCACCTGAAGGGTCACCAGAGAAAGACATGTATTAAACTCAGGTTTATTAAAACTCATGGGAGGCACCAATGGCAGCAGGTCTGTGAAGAATCCGTTCCTTGGGGAAATATGGCAAGCTGTTTCATAGGCAAGCAAAGTAATTAGTAAAATTCCTATACAGTATTTACAATTACATTGATTAAGAGTGACAACTACATTGCTTTCAGGTTTGCTTGGCCACCCGTGTCTCATGTCTCATTACTGGGAATATGTATACCCTTCCGAGACCAGCCTTGGCCAGAGGCAGCTCCCTGAGGGAGGAGGAAAAAGGTCTATGTCTGGACAATAACCCACAACTGCCTAACACTGCCTCATCTGTGATCACTTAACATTTTACACAAAGACACGCTTTTGCTAGAAATAAATCAACAATATAAATTAGGGTGGAAAAGGTTCACTCTTGATATTTTTTAAAAAATTATTGAAGGAATAAAGACAAAAACGGGCTGTAGGTATAGCATGAAGATACCTCTAAACTAATCTGAGTACTTTATAGTTCACAGAATAAAGGGAAAAGTAGAATTCATTTGAGGGGTTTTTGCATGGGCAACAACACACAAATCCCTCATACAGAGGTATGATTACACTTTAATGTAAGTACAGGCATCTAGGGGCTCCTAGTAATCCTTAATGATAGCTTACAAAGGCTATGTAAGTGTGTATCTGGATAGGTAGGTGGGTATGGTGATTACTTAAGCCAAAGGGACAACTCAGAAAAAAGTGAGATCCAAAATCAGTGGTACTCAAAGAGTGATAACCAAATCTGAAGTGGTTCTCAAAGGACAGTCCAAAAAATCAGCACTGGCATCACCTGAAAACTTATTAGAAACGCACATTCTTGGGTCTTTTCTTAGACCTACTGGTTCAGGTTTCTGTTCATGGAGGCCAGCAATCTGTGTTTTAACACACTTTTTTTTTTTTTTTTTTTTTTTTGAGTTGGAGTCTCACTCCATCACCCAAGCTGGAGTGCAGTGGCACACTCATGGCCACCCCAGAATCAACCTCCTGGGCTCAGGCGATTCTTCCATCTCAGTCTTCCAAGCAGCCAGAACTATTGGCGTGTGCTACCACACTTGGCTAATTTTTTCATTTATCATAGAGATGAGGTCTTGCCAAGTTGCCCAGGCTGTTCCCGAACCTGTGGACTCAGGCAATCCACTCACACTGGCCTTTCAAAGTGCTGGGATTATAGTTTGAGCCACCACACCCAGCCTAACACACTCTCTTACCAGCTAACTCTGATACACACTAATTAAGAACCATTGCTCTAAACATCCCTAAGAGGCATTCTGCCACCAAAGACTATTTTAAGCCCATGGTTCTCTACTTTGGCTGCACATTAGCTTCACTTGGAAGTTTCTGATGTAGGGCCCACTTCAGAGAATCTGATTTCATAGTTTTTGTTTTTCCAATGTTCAGCCAGGGTTGAGAATTATGTCTTTAGATGATTCTATAATTTCAATCAAAGAGGGTTAAAATTTTAGGAAAGCAAAACAGCATGTGAATGTTTTAAGTATAAACAAATTCACCTGACTGCCAGTTAAGTGTAAATCAATAATTAAAACAACCACATAGAGTCAGCTCACACTTAGCAAAATATAAAGTTCAAATTAATAACACAGGATTGAAATGATACCAAAAGTTTTACACAAGTTCACTGGGAAAACATAAGAATGCAAAATTATTTTTTCCAAAAAGAAATTATGAAATATATAAGCTGCAACAGAGTGGTAGCAATATTTGACTTTATGACTCAAGTACACCTGGGCAAGAGCTTCTGGTTCTGTCATCCATCAGCTGTGACATTTTGATTAATTGTGTTTTTTTTCTTTCCTAAGCCTCTGTTTCTCATCCATAAAACAGTCAATATTATGAACGTCTATCAAGGAGATGTTGAGAGGATTAAACAAAATAAAGTCTGTAAAACACTCAGCTTAGCAATTGGCACATAATTTATGCTCATTAAATGTAAGCCTATTTGTAAGAAAATTATATTAAAATAAAAAGACAATAAACCAATGAGTGAATTCTAAGAGTTTGGTAAAATGTCTTCCTGGTATTTTAAGATAAGAAAAAAGTATTAAGACAAAAACAATACTAAAGATTTCAGGAAAGTTCTCCATATCTATATGCAAGAAGCAAATGCAGTTAGAGACAGAAACTGTACTAACCTCCCAAACCCTTCTGTCAATGAAAGCAATCAAATGTTCACTCAGGTCTCTTATAAGTCCTTCACAAGAGTTATCAAACTCATGCCTACAGTGTCTGCTAGACAGATTTCAAATATGGATAACAAATTCTTACTCTCTCAGATGTCAAGATCATATTCTTATTCACAAATTTAATATTTAATGATGAAAAGAAATTCCCATTTGAGTATTTGGAATGCTAGTGGATGCACATTTACTTTGGATTTTTCCAGTTTGCAGCAATGTAGTGGGTTATTAATCAGATTATTTATCAATCAAGAAGGTGAGTCGGATCTTCCAATTAGCAAACAGTCATGTGTGTTCAACTTTCATTTTTCTTTCTTTCTCACTAAATTTGACCCAGGATAAGAATTTCAAGAAACTACAGAGCCCCTACCACCCTTGACTTTGTGGCTGAGAAGGGCTCAGTGTGAAGCAGGCAAGCTCATGCGGGGGTCAGGGGACAGTCATCCGTATCTTGCTGATGGAATTATGGGTAATTTTAATTTCTTCTTGATACTTTAGGACAGTTTTCATATTTTCTGTAATAAGTATGCATCATTTTCAAAATATGAAATTTTTAAGCATAGGGCCTAATAAGTACATGAGAGAAAAATCAATAAATAATTCAAGGATAAGTGAATATAAAAATATAAACATTCTAAAGCTTTATAAGCTCTTTTTACTATTCAAAACAGGGAAAATTAACTGTGACTGTCCACCACAAAACTATTTTATCTACAAGTACCTCTGAAAGCAATTTAAAGATTTTTTTCTAAAAAAAAATTCATCAATATTTTAAAACAAGGCACACCCTCCAAAACTAAATTCACATCATGTTTAAATGGTGGGATAAGGGCAGCACACTGGAGAATGCATATGATTTTAATAAGACAAGCATTGTTTTTAATTCTTAGTTCCTTAGTGAGGAAACTTAGGCAAGGCACTTGACTTCTCTATCACTATTTACAACCAGATGAGAATAATATTATCAAATTATTCAGCTTGCTGTTAAGAATTAAAATTTTAAAAAATACATCTCATACATAGAAGCCATTAAATATGAGAGGTGACATTCAAGTGAGAAAATACTGTCCAAATAAGAAAGATACTGTCTATCAGCCTTAAAGTTTCCATACCATACAAACATGGCTAATCTACTTTAAACGTATAATACACAATGGGTTTTACAGGAAAATCAAAAATTTAAATTGAAGCATTTTCCACTTCTAAAGTAGTTAAACAATACTGAAAGATTCAGAGTTGAAACAACATAGATAATTCTGAAAGAATCAGTATCTCAAAACACTTCAAGAAAATATTTTTAAATCTCCCTTCATGTTTAAAATTTTACACTGATTACAGTAACACCCTTGCTAAAATAATTCCTTATAATAACACAATGTTTGAAATTTTATTACTAAATGTAGAAGCAACAGAGAAGCCAAAATGATTTTACCAAGGCAAAAAAAGCAGGAGTGGGAGAAAGCTCCAGGGTCAAAATATTAAATGTTAAGAGCATGGAGATTAAATGAACTAACTCTTCATATCATAAGCTAGCTGACCTATCTTTGATTTCTAAAGGCTATGATTCTATGACTTCTGACCTACATACTTTGTAGCTTAGAAATAAACTACCACTGAAACAAATGAACCAAGACAACACTGTAACACCATGATACAGATGGTCTATGATTCCACTTCTAGAGATCTCAGAGAAACACAGACATTAATCAAGAAAACATATACAATGATGTTTATTATAGCATTGTTTATAATTCCAAAACATTTAATGCCTATTAATAAAAGAGCAGATAAATAGACTATCACATATCCATAAATGGAATATCATAGAGCAGTAAAAAGGGATGAACTAGATTTATATAAGATCGGACTGAAACTGACACAACCTGAATGAAAGCAAGCAACTCAACAATTTATGCAGTATGATGCTACTACTATAATAAATCTCGTGTGTGTGTGCGTGTAAAGACACATTCCAAATCCATAACAGTGGTTTATACCAGTACGAGAGCAAGAAGTTATGAAAATGTACTGGATTGGTGTAATGGGTAAAGAGGAATTTAGCTTATCTGTCATGTTGTAGAGCCTTTTAAAGGAAGGCTATATTTATGTATTATTTGTTAAAGTAAGCTACTTTAACAAAAGAAAAGCAGCTGATCTCTCTTTGCTCATAAATGATAAATCCTTTAACTCAACAGGGTTTATGGCTATGTATTGTTGGACAATGTCTACAAAATTGTGACAACTGATAGAAAATAGAACATTATAGTCTTTATAAAAATGTTAACAGAAAGTACCAAGGGTTTATTTATATTAAAGTCCTTTTTTAAAAAAAATTTTAACAAGCTCAAGGTTAAAAAGTCCAGAACTCTGTTCTCAAGTCCAATTAAAAAACATGAGTCAGGCAACCCCCTCGGGTCCCCTCCTACTGTGGGAACTTTTCTGTCTTTTCAATAAATCCTGTTTTCAAAAAAAAAAAAAAAAAAAATGATACTAAGTTAAAGTCATCCTGAAATCAGGTAGACTAATAATTAATGTCTCTTTACTCAATTCTAATAATATTTTGAAATTATTTGACTATACTTGTGATCATATTATTTATTTATACTTGCTCAATTCTAAAATAATATGACATGCAGTAATAATCCAAGATGCACACAGAAAACTTAAGGAAGAAAATATATGCACTGAAAAGGAAGCACAGTTCTTGAATACTTCAGTACTGAACCTGGAAAGAGACAGACCTTATGCTGGTGTTTACAGAATCAAAACTAAAGGAATATCTTGAGATAAAAGGTGGTGTTACATAATGAATATTATTCAGAGCCATCACTAAGCTGAGAGTTGTTTGGCTCTAGAAGTGAGAAAAATAGATTATTTGACAAAATTTTTTTCTCACTTAAAAAAAAATGTAATAGAAGCCCTGTTGCATGATTATTGATTATTAAGAAAAGTCAGCTAAAGTCACATTCCTAAATTAAATAAATATCATTCTTCAATACTGTGATGTAGGAGAAGTTTTCCTCTCTGAGAATGGATTAGCTGACTAAAGCATTGTTTTTCTATAGAAACCACAGATACAATGTATTGTCTATAATCTCCATAAAGAAGAGTGAAAATTTAAGATAGCTAAGCAAATCCAACACAAAATCCATCTAATTATAATGATTTTCTCACAAACCTTTTAGAGTAATCTTGCCCATGGTTAATTCAAGAGCAATTTCTTCAGTGACTCCTTTATTGAATCTTTTCGAAACATTCAACTTAGATTTTCAATGAAATCTCTCTTTTTAAAATATGCTTCTTTCTCTAAGTTTCTATAATAGTTGATTACATTGCGTGATTACAACAGCACAATAGCATAAACAGATTTGGGAGCAAACTCAAATGACTTGATAGCCCAACAAACTACATCACAAGTACCAGGACATCCTGGAAAGTCATCTGCCAACTGTGCATGTGGTGTGTTTTTGAGAAGGTTTTAAGAAAGTCTGGGGTACACCAGCCGATTGGGTAAATGCAGGCATGGAGTGCTCAGGAGAGCACCTCTGAATTGCACCTCATGCAATTGTTAAGTTACATCTCCTGCTTACCAGTTTTGTTCTTCAGTCTGCATGTGGTAAGTAATATCACATCCTCAGATCCAGGCTACAGGCAGGGGCTCAACAAACTTTTGAGTAACCTTCCTGAATCAGTACCAAGTGTTGGAGACACAAATAATAATATATTATGCGGGATTTATCAACAGCACCAGTGTAGACACTTTAGGCCTCAAAGGTCTACATTGTGGGGTTTGTTCTGTGCATCTGTAAGATTAAACACCCTATGACCCACTAGAAGCCAGCAGCATATAACCTAAGCTGTGACAACCAAAAATGTCTCCAGACATGACTAAATGTCCACTAGGGGGCAAAATCACTCCTGACTGAGAACCACTGAGTTAGATTGGATCGGGAGCTTCCAGATGGTAGTAAATTTTGTTGGATTTCTTTCTTTGTTGAGACTCACAGAATTTCACATTTTTGCATCTATCAAGGATCTTTGTTTCTGAATAACCAGAACAGGCAACATAATTTGTAGAGCTGAGGAGAGAATGCCAATACGGGTCCTTTGTTCAAAAATTGACTCTCAAGTCAGAGACAGCACAGCATTAAACCAAGGACCAGGGCCCGGCAGGAGTTACAATGGGGGATTCCTAGCACTCTTCCCACTAAACTGACAGTCATGTGGAAGCTCTGCTACATCTTTATATGTCAGGAGGTTTTCACTTTCAGGTGCCTAACTTTTCATTATTGATTTTTCACTAATGGTCTCTACACTTAGCAAAAAAAAAAAAAAAAAATAGTGTATGTAATAGTGAATTAACTTGTCAACTCAATTTTTTTAAATCAGATGTTTCAACAGAAATCTCCTAAATTAGATTGACAACTCAAATTATAGGACCACAAAATGATTTGTTTTATTGAAAACAACCATTAAGAGTTTATTATTTTATTAATAGCATCTGTCTCCTGTCTTTGAACGCTAGAGAAGATATTAATGATGTTCTTTTGCCATTAGGAAACAGATACTCTTTTCTCAAAAATTATTTTTGGCACTGGTTTAATTCTCTAAATCATTCTTGACATTTGGCAAATGTTTTAACTCCAGGTGTAGAAATGAGCAGGTTCCAGTATGATCAAGGGAGATATAACATTTATTTTAAAAATATCCCAATATTAAAGCAAGTTGTGATGTTTATGTTTTTCTTTTTTGTGTACATGACCAAAATAAATCTAAAATATAGCTGCTTTTTTTTTTCTTTTTTTTTTCTTTTTGAGTCAGGGTCTCAACTCTGTCACCCGGGCTGGATATAATACTAAAATTACTAATCATGGCTCACCACAGCCTCTCCCTTGTGGGCCCAAGCGATCCTTCTACCTCAGCCCTCCACCCGCCCCCCTCAAGTAGCTGGGACTACAGACATATACCAGCATGCCTGGCTAGTTTTGTTTTTTTTTTTTCTTTTTTCATTTTTCATAGAGACAGGGTTCTTGTTATATTTCTCAAGCTGGTCTTGAACTCCTAGGCTTCCAGCTTGACTTCCCAATGTGCTGGAATTACAGGTGTGAGCAACTAACTGCACCAGGCTAAAACATAGCTTCTTAATATCATCAGTTTGGTATTACCTGCTAAAGATCGACAGGACATACTTGACTCTACCTTTCATTGCTATGCCTTTTTATTTTTCAATATTCTTCTGAATGTTAACCAGCAAGGCAGTGATAACTATGTCACAGATAATAACATTGCTTCCAAAACACAAGTAATTGGTTATTACATTGGCTCAGCAATGTTCAAAATTACAAATCACAAATTTCCCAAAAGTGTTTGGAATCTAATTTTCCTGCCCAAGATTGCAAAGTGCCACAGCACGTCACACTCTAGCAGCCAGAGACAGCAGGCTTCTGAGGCTGGGACTGAATGACAATCCTGTTAGTAGCCTTCCCTGGGGAATGTTTGACAGGAGATGCCACTTCTAACTCTGGTCTTTCAGTTTCTATGTTCAAGTGTGTTGGTAAGAAAAATCCTGCAATAGACATTTCTATGACTCTTTAGACGGAAGGAGACACCAATGAAATATGCAGTGGCAGCTACAATAAAAATGCTTTTAATTTGTATAATCAAAAGAAGCATACAGAGGAGATAGCTTCCAAAAAACCATTTGCAAAGAGGACAGCCCAAATTATCAAGTGGTTTTACTAAGGGATTTTTTCAAAATCCTGAGTAAAATAAACTATTCTCTACAAAGGCTGAGTAAGGCCTCAAATTTAGAATATAGTGGTAAAGAGATGGATTATGCTCTTCAAGAACAGGGAATCTTGTTTACCAGCCCCACATCCAGAATGCTGTAGGCAGTCAAGAAATATTATTGAATGAATACTTTTACAGAGCTTATAATGTGGCAGGCACTGTTCTCACAGTTTTACCCATTAAAACATCCAATCTTCAAAATAATTATTTGAGACATTATTATAACTACCTCTATGTTACCGAAGAGGAAACTGAAGTACAAAGAAGCCAAACAAATTGCCTAAAGTTGCACAGCTGCAATTTAAACTTAGGTAATCTGTTTCTAGATATTAAACAACTCATCCAAAGCCACACAGCATCATAGCCAGGCCTTACATCCACTCAAGCCTGTCTTTCCGCAAAGGTGATACCACTACACTATGTAAGAACCATTATCCTAAACTTACAATGGTTAGTCACTCAGACACTATATATATTTTATACAATGAACATAACTTCATTATAATTTCCTTTGGGGCTTATATCACTAATATATAAAACATAGGATGAGAAATTCACTTTTAATGAGCTCTAACTGTGTGTGGTCCCACATAGGCACTGCAGGTATTATTCTGTCCCATCCTCTCCTTACCAGGACGTGAAGCAGCCTTCAGCACCTGATTTCACAGCTGAAGAGATTAAATACTTGGGGAGAAAGTTAAATAACTTGCCCATGGTCACACAGATAGCAATTGATAAGATCTCTCCTGAAACAAAGCCACATAAATTCAGGAGAAATAAAGAGAAAATGAATTCATATAAATCTAGAGCAGATCTACCCTCACACAGGATACAGCATCAACTTCTTGCTTCCTTGTTTAAGTATTTGATCTTATCTACTAGATTAAAACGCTCCTGGAGATGAAAAAGTGTGTTTTTAAAAACTTTGTATCTGTACGCCATACTGTATTAAACACAGTAATATACAAGACCAAAACTCCCCATAAACATGTGCCATAATGTATGCATGTGTGTGTCCTACCCAGAGGTAAGCAAAACTCACCCAACTACTCTGAGTGTCTGGTATGCTAATTCAGTCAATTAAGTGCAAAGTACAAAACTATAACATCTGTGGAGTTCTCTAGCCCATAGTACTTTACAAAAGTAGGGCAGCTGTTTTTTCTGTTATAAAAGAGGAAGATTTCCCAACTCATAGCAGACTAGTAGACTAAAATTCCAAGCTGAGAGAAAATTTACCTAAGAATTCCATTAAAAGATTCTATTTCAATAATTTAAAATCAAGTGTCAGATTCATCCCAATTTATAAAAGATATTCCTAAATTATCACCTTCGTTTACAAAATAAGATTAATATCATGTTATATGAGATGCAGCCAACTTTCAGCTCAGAGATCATTATAATAAACGAAAATGTTATGCAAATGACTATGTTTTGGAAAGGGTGATTTTCTAAAACCATTGAGTTAAGTAATAAGTAAAAACTCCAAAACTAAATTAAAGATGCATTTTGTAGGCAAATGTCTGTACTGCTGCAGGCATAATTTAACAATTAATAAAGTATATGAGAGAATCTTTAAAGGACTATTTCTCATTATATAAGCATATATTTAATATATACACATTTAATACTTATAATTTATTCTTGTCTGGGTACTTAAGACTATTAAAATAACAAAATATTAAAAATAACTTTAATTGGCCAACTCAAGCAAGAAAACATTTTCCAATATGACTCTGAGATTGAGTCTTTTGTTAAAAAGGAATCCTCAATCATTTTAAATAATCCTCAGCTTTATTTAAGTGGTTAAACTCAACTTGTTAATTCACAACTTTAGAGTCTAATCTCTTTAACAAAATTTCTTCTGAGTGAACTGACTAAAATAAATTACCTTATAGGTATAGATTTAAAATCGCTCCTGATTATAGATTTTTATGCCAAAGATGAATCAACATGATTCTATTTTATAACTAGTGCACATGTTAACATTTATTTATCAGTAATGAAATGTTGGCTTCCTAACAACCAGCAACAACCCTTATCCTGTTCAGTACTTTTATATATCTAATATCAGTAAATCAATCTAAACTGTTTTAAAAAGTTGAGAAATTTGTCCTTTTTAGAGACATGTTTACTTTCTCAGGTCTCTGTTGAAAGGGCACCTCACTGAAAAGGCCATGACACTCACCTTTCTAACTCCTGGCTTCCCAACACACTCTCTCCTCCAGTCATCTGATTTTTCCCCATTGCACTCACCACTTCTTGGTATGTTAAATGTTCCTTTATCATCTGTGTTTCTTCACTGGATTGTAGATCCATGAAAACAGAGACTTTTCTGTGGTCAAGTCAGCAAGTCAGATGGGCTTGACTTCTGAATTCGGCCACTTAGTAGCCAGTGAGACCTATGCAATTTACTTGAGGTTTCCTAAGCCCCATTTTGCTCACCTCTACAGTAGTATAATAATAATGATAACAATGATAATAATAACTATTTCACAGAGAAGTGTTGCAGAATTAAAAGATATAATACTACCATGCAAAGTGTGATGCATAGTGCACAACACATCATAAAGGCTCAAAAAGATTCTCCTTTATTAATTAAAAAAATTGCTAACAGAAAAAATAAAAAAGTCATTATTGTTTTTCAAGCTTTGCTGTTTAACAGCAATAAGATTTTAAATTATTATTCCTACTAGAAAAAAATAATAAGTTTTTCAAAATTCAGCTTTATCCTGGGCTAGAATGAATGTATAAATAAATAAACAAAATTCTTCTTTGCTGCCATAAATGCCACCTGCATGGATATACAGCTATAGCCTTTATTTCACATGAAAATAAAGAACTTAAAATTCCAAACACATTATTAAAAAAGAAAACACTACTCTAGAAAATGGAATGAATATTCAGAAGGGCCTTTAAGCATAAGAAAAAAAATCTAAAAAATTATTACATAAATGATGCCAACTGTATTTTAGAAATTCTCGTTAAATAAACAGAAACCCTGATAAGCTGTTTCAAAAAATAAAATTAAAATGTTTTTTACAGAACAATTTTGAGGAATAAGAGTTTCCAAGTATTTCTCAAAGTGGGTATATCTAAATATAAACTAGCTACTGAGAGCAGCAGAAACAAAACAAACATCAAATTTCACATCTAAGATTCTGACTACTGTATGGTCATGACAGTCATTTGTCTTAAGAGCTAGTGAAAATATATTTGGATTTCACAGGCTCACCTTTCACAGTAGTAGGCAATACTCCAACACATCTTGAAATGTGCATACCTACAAGAAGGGCCTAGTCTGAATTAAAATCTATTCTCCATAATTATAAATGAAAGCCTAACTCATTAATTGGCAAGTGGCATTTCCCAGATTCAGACATTAACAAGGATCTGCATTAAAATTAATTCTAAGAGGAGACGGGGCAAGATGGCGACGGCATAGGTGAACTTGTGAGATTCTCTGAACGTGAGTTCCCAAAAAGGCTATCACTTCGCTACCCCCATCCC
>NW_007080307.1:8363-13643 GCF_000164805.1 Carlito syrichta | reverse complement strand
ATTCTTCTTTTCAGACCTAGAAAAACAACACAGGAATTCATATGGAAACACAAACATCCAAGAATTGCCAGAACAATCCTCAGCAAAAAAAACAAAGCAGGTGGTATCACAATACCAGATTTCAAACTTTACTATAAAGCTACAATCATCAAAACATCTTGGTATTGGTACAGGAACAGGCATATAGATCAATGGAACAGAATTGAGATTCCAGAAGCAAAACCTCAATTTCTCAACCAACTCATCTTCGACAAAGCCCCCACCACCTACCAATGGGGAGAGGAAAACCTATTCAGTAAATGGTGCTGGGAAAATTGGCTGACCACATGCAGAAGATTGAAACAGGACCCCTATCTATCCCCATGCACAAAGGTTAACTCCAAATGGATCAGAGACCTAAATGTAAAACCTCAAACCATAAGAACCTTAGAAAAGGAAGGAAATACTCTCATGGAAATCGGAACTGGCATCCAATTTCTGTACAAAACCCGAAACCCACAGGACTTAAGAGAGAAGATAGACAAATGGGACCTTATTAAACTGACAAGCTTCTGCAAAGCCAAAGAAACCATCAAGAGAGCAGGGAGACAGCCTACAGACTGGGAAAAAGTCTTTGCCAACTCTAGGTCTGACAAAGGCTTAACATCCTGATCTACAAGGAACTGAGCGTACTGAAAAGAGAAACAACAACCCCATTATAAATGGGCAAAAGACATGAACAGACACTTCACAAAAGAAGACATTCGAGCAGCCAACAAACACATGAAGAAATGCTCAACCTCACTAATCATCAGGGAGATGCAAATCAAAACCACACTGAGATACCACCTAACTCCAGTCAGAATGGCAATTATCAACAACTCAAAAAATAACAGCTGCTGGAGAGGGTGTGGTGACAGGGAACACTTCTACACTGTTGGTGGGAGTGTAAACTAGTGCAACCTCTGTGGAAAGCAGTGTGGCGATTCCTAAAAGCTCTAAAAACTGACCTTCCATATGATCCTGCAATCCCCCTACTGGGAATATACCCTGAAGAACACAAATCACTCTATAAAAAAGATACCTGCACACGTATGTTTATCGCAGCATTGTTCACAATAGCAAGAACCTGGAAACAACCATGCTGCCCATCAAAAGAGGACTGGATTAAAAAAATGTGGTACATATACACGATGGAATACTACGCAGCCATAAAAAAGAACAAAATCATGAATTTCGCTGCAACCTGGATGGAACTAGAGTCTATAATACTGAGTGACCTCTCACAAAAACAAAAATCCGAATATCACATGTTCTCACTCATATAATGGACCTTGAACATCCAATGCAACACTATGAGAAAATGACGGATGGTACTGGGAAACTACGGGGGGGAGGGGGATGGGATTAACAGTAGCAAATATCTGTCGGGGGATGGGAAAACACTTCTTATCTACAGGGTGCCTGAATGAAACGTCATTGTACACCTACCCTTAACTGTACCCCACAAAACCATAATAAAAACTACTGATTAATGAAAAAAAAAAAAAAAAAAAAAAAAAAAAATTAATTCTAAGAAAACAATATATCATCACATGAGATATGCAACTTTTATATTTGAAATTGCATTGTACTTCAACTATTTCACCTCAAAAAATAAATTTTCGATGGGCCCAAAATGTCAGCAAATAGAAGAAAATACTAATAACTCCTAATATACACATAAATTCCAAATAGTTTTGGTAAAAATTCACATGAGGGGAAACCAAAAAAAAAGCCCAATTATGTTTGGAGAAGGGTCCCCTTGTAGTACAGGCTTCCCCTACTAGGTAAGTGTTCTAGATCTTATGGGTATCAGTGTACCAGCTACCATTGTTGTAAGAGGCTGCATTACGCTTCAGTGAATTTTTTTTTTTTTTTTTTTTTTTGGTGATTCTTTCAACACATTGGCTCATTTCAGGATGGGTGATTTACAAGTGCACCTACCCACACAGTGCTGAAGGTTCAGCAGTTTTTGACCCAAAGCAGCATGACCCTGGTGCCCCACCCTCCCTATTTACCCAGTCTTGCCCCAAGTGATATTTTTTGTTTCCTCAGATGAAAAAAGTCCTCAAAGGGAAATGTTTTGCTGATGTGGAAGAGATGAAACAAAAAAACAGCAAAAGCACAAAACTGACGAGTCCAAAAACTGTTTTAAGCACTGGAAAAAGCATCTCAATAGGTGTATTGCCATCAAATAGAGAGTACTTTGAAGGTGACTGAAGTTTAAATATGTAAGAATACATCTTTTTTTATAAATAAATTCCGTTTTGGAGGTCCTCTCTCAGAGATATCTGCCCCTGAAAACAGGGACATTCAACAAATAATGAGCGTGCACTGAATTTATGCCTTCTTCTTATAAACCACATTTCCCTGAGGCTTCAGGATGACTAAGCACAGAAGGAAAGAATCTACATGTTGTTAAGAACACCACTTCCTTCTCCAAATCTCAGGAGTCGAAGATCAGACATCATCATTCACTCCTCCTATATGGGTAGAAAGTCAGAGAAATATTTATGAAGTACCTTGTTAACGTCAGGCAGTGACTATATCTGGCAGTGGGGATATAAAGATAAGTAAGGCTAAGTTGTTTGTGGAGGCAGGGATGTGCAAACCGAATGGTGACTGCCACAGAGATGCATCACTGAGGTGCTCAGGGAGTAAAGAGAAGGAAGGTATCCTGCCCTCTCCTACTCCATGGTATGATTTACTTCTGCCTTCCTTCTGACTCCCTCATTTGCCTGCTCTGTAAAACCCCATAATTTCTCCCTCTTGTTTGAGAAATTACTCATTAGTGAACCTTCTCCCTATTACAATAGCCTGAATAAAATCATCTTAATTGTTCAGTGCATTTTACCTTTCACATAGGGTATCACCTTGCTCTGACAGCAATCCAAGGAAAGGGAGCTAAGATTTCTGCCTTTTGATGGAGCAGCTGGCCGCAGCCTCAAATAGTGAGAGATCCAGATCTCACCACAGAACCTTGGCCTCTCTTGGTGCCCCATTAGATAAAATGTGACACTGTTGTGCTTGAATGGAGCTGTTGGGCTGTGACAAATACAGAAATAACTGTGGCACAGCCTTCAAGAAGTAACAGGCTCTGAAGTGATTTCATAAAGCCTATTGCTTCATTTACTCAGAGGCTTCTCCCTGCAACACTTCCTTACAGGTTCCTCTGTTATAACACACCATGTATACATTCACACACACACACACACACACACACACACACACACACACACTCCACCCTCTTCACAGAAGCCAAAGGAGACACATTCACTAAGAAACACCACACTGAAGAGGTTTTGACACACATATTTTTTTTAAAAAGATAGTGAATAGCATCCTTAAATTAGCCCAAAGAGTAAAATCTGAGGACACTAAAAAAGAAAAAAAAGAGCAGACTTATTTAATTAAAGAAAGTCAGCAAACTATAATTCACAGACCAAATCTGGTCATCTTCCTGTCATATATAAATAATAATCATAACAGGCAAAAAATAACAAGCTTTGTGTTTTACTGGGGCAAAGACACACTCATTTCTTTATATATTATCTATGGCTACAGCAGCAGAGATGAGTAGCTACAACCGAGACCACTGGTCATACAGCCAAGCATTACTATCTGGCACTTTCCGGTAAACATTTGCCAACCTCTAGGACAAAGCATCAAAATTAATGTCTTACCACCAACAAAGAAAACAGATAAACCTATTATATAAATATATATATATATTTTTTTTTGAGTTGGAGTCTCACTCTGTCGCCCAGACTGGAGTGCAGTGGCCGCTCCCGGCCACTGCAGCCTCGACCTGCTGGGCTCCGGCGATCCTTCCGCCTCAGCCTTCCGAGTAGCTGGAACTACAGGCATGCGCTACCACACCCGGCTGATTTTTTGATTAATTGTAGAGATGAGGTCTCACTGCCCAGGTGGGTCTCAAACCCGCAGGCTCAGGCAATCCACTCACCTCAGCCTCCCAAAGGCGTGAGATTACAGGCTGAGCCACCGAGCCCGGCTCAAACCTATTATATTAAAAGTACAATTAAAACATTGTCATTACTACCTTTGTATTAATTCTTTCTTTTAGATGAAATATAATTTTTTCTCATTTATAGTCTTTCTATTCACATGCAACACTATACACAAAACCAGCATCTACTGGACTAAGCAGGAAGAAATACTTAAGCATTACTATTTTAGCGTTTTTGTAAACTGAACAATGAATAGTATCAAAATGCCTTCTTAGCACAGAGAAAATTCCTCATATGTTATTGCTTTTCAAATTTAATTATTTTTGTGAGAAAACGACTACATTTTCTTTGTAGGGTTCCCTGACTGGTACAAATAGTGAAGCTCAGGGAATGTGATCCATCTCAGGATGAACCCCAGCCCTACTCCCCCACCATCTCAGATCCCACCCACATCACTCCCTCCCCCCCAACCCCCTCACCCTGAGAGTCAAGAGGCACTCAGCAATGTTGAATGCGTCTTCCTTTCCTTCTTAGTCTTATGATGGAGTCTGGGCTCTACTGAAAGAAGACTGGAAAGATAAGTTAAAACCAGACTGTAAAGGAACCTTAATATCAAAGTAGGTAATGTTTCTGAAGAGGAAAAGGACATGATCTTGTCTGTGTGTTGCAATGACAATTTTGGAGACCATGGGGAAATTGGATGGAAGAGGGGTGATACTAGCAGCAAGGAAAACAGTTAAAGACACAGCAGAGAAGATAAACACCAGAGACCTTACCCATGCAATGACAGCAAGAATGGAGAAGGGGAAACAGATGGGAGATACACTCTCAAGGTGGAAACAACTGAACTAAATTATTTTGTCAACTGACTTTGAAGGTTATGGTCTTGTTTCTATTTTTATGATTGTCTGTATGCTCTCCTTTCAGAAAAGGACATTCTTTAGAATATTTGATGGGTTCTGAGCTCCGAAAGGGCAAAGACCACACCTAATCTCTTATTTTCAGTATTTGCATCCAAACAGAACAGCACAGATGTGGCATGAGACACAGCAGCAGCCGAGCAGAACAAGGAAACTGAAGTGTAGCCTCCTTCACTTCCTAGCTGTTTGCCCTAGCCAGCCCTCCACTTTCTCAGTACAATAGGGATCATACTATCTGCATTTCAGGATTGTAGAGAGGGTGGGGGAGAAAGGGAGAGAGGAAGAGAGAGAGGGAGGGAGGGAGGGAGAGAGGGAAAGAGGAAGAAAGGAAGAGGGAGAGAGAGGGAGGGAGAAAGGGAGAGAGGGAGGAA
>NW_007080307.1:0-8343 GCF_000164805.1 Carlito syrichta | reverse complement strand
GGGAGGGGGGTGGGAGGAGGGGTGTCAGGGAAGGGGGAGATATGTGTAACATGTACACAAATTGGCATTCAGTGAAAATAAGTTGTTACTAGTATTTTCACATTACTATTATTCAAACATGAATAATGAATGTTAAGGACAGTACTTTAAAAAGTCTTCATTTTCATATAAAGTTGGTCCACCAGCCCCTTTAGAAAAGAACAATTATTGTGTTCAGTTTTCTAAAAAAATAAGTTATGACAGTTTATTTTATTCTAAGATATGTGCAGTGGGAGTCATTTTCAAGGAAGCATCTTGAAAAATTCAGGGAAAAAAATACTGAAAATGTGAGACACTTACTTATATAGCAACTGACTATAGTTCTAGCTTCATACACCTAATATTTTTTTCTCACTCTATTCTGCCAAGTAAACACCCCCTTATTGAAGGTTATAACATATCAAGGAATAAAGGCATTAGTAAGTATGTTAACTGAAAATGTCCATCTATAGCAAGGTGTTCAAGTAAGATACTGATTGAGAAGACTGTTCCATAGGCAGACCAGAGTTTAGGGGGCCTCAGGTAGAGGGATAACAATAGAAGAAAGTTAATGGCATTTGACCACTCTCAAATCTTCTCAATACAAACTCAATTTAAAATATGAGGGGAAAGAAATGAGTGTGATTTCCCTGATTTTCAAGAAACATTTCAGAAGATGTCTTCTGACATTTGAGAATAGGCAAGTTTCTTCAGATAGTACAATGGTCATTAGTTAATATTCTGATTCTAGAGAATATCAATGGTACTGTTCCAATACTAAAGAGTGGCTCATGTGTCTTACCCTTTGAAGTGGAAAAAATTGGGTTTTCCTCAGGATCTTCCTCTAACCTTCTCCAAAGACCAAAGAGCCTTTAAAAGGAACAGCAATTTGTCATTTCTTGAGGGAAAACATCTCCCTCCCTGGTTTTATTATGATGAATTTAATATTAAGTTGGAAATAAACTACCCTGAAGCAGCAATTCAGGAATTACATACTATTTTTGAAATATCTACCTTGTGGGATTTTTTTCCCATCCCATTTAGCTATATTAAATATAGAGCATTAAAAAATAATATGAACCTCACATTAAGTTGAGGGAAAAGAAATATTTGACAAAGTCAAAATTCTCTCAGCATGGATTTTTATATGAGATATAGATTTCAGTACATCTCAGCAAGAAAACAGAAACACAGAGCCTTCAAGTATTACCTATCTACTTACTAAAACAATCTGGATTTTCAATACAAATCAAGGAAAATTGCTTGAAAACCTGCAAGTAATCTGAAAGATGTTTTCTTCTTCCGTGAGTATGCTGAGTGATTGAAAATCTCTGTGCTGTTCTTTATCCCCACAAAACATGAGAGTCAATGACTTTTTAACATAAAATTCAAGAACTTCTTAAAAGTCCTCTGGGGTTTAAAAAAATCGATAGCAACCTTTATTTAAAGCCATATTGAATGAAATAGAGTTTCTTTTAAATAAGTCAGCATGCCTAAGAAAATAAGTTTTTAAAAAAACTGAATAGAGTTGTATATTGTTTTAATACCCTTCATCTTACTGCTTGTTAACACAAGGATAGAGAATTAAAGCAGCTTTTAATGTGACCTTGTGTTCTAATCTGTTTATCATGTGAAATATGTATAACAGTCTCATATTTTGACAATTTTTACAATTTTGCAACAATCTCTAGAATATTAGATATAGAAATGCTTTATTTCAGAAACATTCAGAAAATTGTGGGCCATTTTGCCAAGAAACAATTTATCAATATTTATTTCAAGTTCATCCAGTAAGCAACATACACTTATTGCTTTGAGTGAGACAACACTGTACTACTATCACATGAAAAAGATGAAAGCAAAATATTGAGGGAAATGACTACTCTCCTCTAAGTGCAGCAAATGTCAATTGCAATGAGCATTCAACTGCAATGTCATTATGCTAGAACTGGATTTCTAAAGAAATGTACAGAAGAATTTCTATCAAAATATGATAAATATTTACCCTCTCTGATCTCTCTGAAGAATATGATTTGCTGAAATGGCCACAGGCAATATCAATTCACAGAAAAAGAAAATGATTTATGAGAAGGTAAGAACTGATGACCAAACTGCAAAACTACTGGAGGGAAAAAAAAATAGAGAGAGCAAGCAAGAGACAGTTGCAGCTGTCCCTTACTGTACATGATGGACATGACTCCCAAAGTCATGTTTTCAAATTAACTCACAAGAGAATCTTGAAAAAATCCCTGCCCCCAACCTACAACATGAAGCGATTAAACTCCTCATCAAAGCAAAGTACAGAACCAACATTCATCCAGATTCCAGAGTTCATTAGTTAATAAAATTAAATAATCTTGCTGGCTTGCATGTTTTTTACATAGGTCATACACCACATAGGTAACTTGAATGCCATACAACAGTGACTAGCAACCAGTGAGTCTGAATTCACTTTCAATCTAAAACATTAGTGTCTCTGGGCTGCTACTTCTAATTGTTAAGAGTTTAGTCACCAAAGGTCAGGACCAACTTTCTGACTGGCATTCTTCTACTCAATAAATCTATTTTGGAAGTATTTATAATCTAGATGAGCTGAGTAATATTAACTATAAAAAAACTTAATATATAATTTTGTCAACATGGAATACCAAAAAAAGCAATTTTTTTTAGAGAAAAAAAAGTCCATGGAATTTTAATTTCCTTGGATTGAACCTGTGCTATAGACAGACAGATTTGTAAAAAGAGTGCTCTTCACAGCCCAAGGGTCAGTAGTTAGTGTCTCTCTTGTCTTCCTTCCTTTAATCAATCAGTTGTTTCATTGACGCTGTTTTGACAACTTCATTCTCCCTCAACACACTGCTTCTTCTTTCCCTGACTTCTTGCATTGGTTCTAACACTACCATTTGTATGTTCTCTAGAGAGAGAAAGCTTTCCTTGTTCATGTCATCCCCCCATGCTACCACCTTAATACCACGGTGCAAAGTAGAAAGGGGGTGGCAGAGACAAGGTCTTATTTGAGAACTTCCCTAGATCTTGCTTGAGGGACTCCTGGAGTAGGGCTGAGGGGCTTCTTCAGCCAAGGCATGGCAGCAGCAGCCTTCACTTTCCTTTCCCCTTATCCTAGGACACACTTGTTCTCTGGCACAGAATAAGAAACTGAAGTAATTAACGGGCACTATCAAACAGGGTGGACTAAAGCATATGAATACATAACTCTTGTGTCTAGATTCTTCCCTAAGTCTGCCTTTGGAAGAATACAGTATCTAAAAAGACAGGATAATTAACTGTGATGAATTTAAATTCCTGACAAAGACTCTTTGTCTTCCTATATGCTGAGTAAATTAAAAGATGATCACTCATCTCTAGTAATGGGGCAGATCCCACCTTTAATACCTTGCCTAATGAATATGACCAACAGGACTCCAAACTTTTTAGGTCCATGTCTAAGTGATACATATCCCATGGCTATACATGACAGAGTGATGGGGTTACATCAAGTCAATGAATAAACACTGCAGCTATCTGGGAGAAAAAACATTTTTAGAGTCAAGTAAAACAGTTTCATTATAAAACAGAATGCAAACTTTGGTTAATTTCTAGAATAAAGCAGAAAAATTCAAATAAATTTTGAGCTTACTGCAGCTGACTCCTGCTGTGAAACCCAGGTCTCAAAGGGCCTGCCTCTCTCCACTCACCTTTGAAACTAAATGGAAAATTTACCAATCACTGCCTTACATAATTACTAAGGTCTCTTTCTCTCAGGATTCTCTCTCTGTTAAAAATACAAGAACAAAATCATGAACTTCACAGCAATGTGGATGGAATTAGAGCTTATAAATACTGAGTGATCTCTCACAGAAACAAAGAGATAAGTATCACTTGTTCTCACTCATAAGTGGACCTTGAACAACTACCATATTACTGTAGGAAAGGGATTGAAAGTAGCAGGAAACTGTGGGGAGGTGGTTGGGGGAGGATGGCTGGGATTGACGTAGTCAATATCCACCTGGGGATGGCGGGGGCACACCCCATCAATAAGGGTACTTGCACAATGAACATTTGTATACCTAACCCTGAATTGTACTCCACAATTTCAAAATCAAAATTAAAAGATAAAAAGAAAAAGTACCTGCACACATGTTTATTATAGCATTATTCACAATAGCAAAAAATGGAACCAACCATACTGCCCATTGAAAGTGGACTGGATAAAAAAAAATGTGTTACATACACAAGAAGAATTATTATGCAGCCATAAAGAAGGACAAAATCATGAACTTCACAGCAACTTGAATGGATTTAGAGTCTATCATACTCAGTGATCTATTACAGAAACAAAGAACTGAGTATCACATGTTCTCACTTATAAGCAGACCCTGAACATTTATCATACTACTATAAGAGAGGGAATGACAGTAGCAGGAAACTGCCAGGGGAGAGGTGGGCACACAACCTCAGAATGGTACCCGATCTAAAACCAGGTGAAATGGGGACCAAAGGAAGGCCCCCCCCACAATAAATACAAGTCATGACACAATTACACATCCATGCAATGTGAAATAAACTAGGAAAACAAAACAGACATACAACAAAATGGGGGGAATGATATTGGTATTACTTTGTATTCAAATTTGCTTTCAATTCTCAAAGCAGTAATTTAGTCCCTATTAATATAAAGCTTAGATGTAGCAATCTGAGATAAAGAAAGATGTATAGTTAGTTCTTACTTCAATGTCTTCCAAATCCAGTCCGAGTACACTTTACAGCTATTATCAAAACTAACAAAAACATTAACCTTAATAATACATGAAAGTTTGTACTTCCTGCTTCCTCTGCTGGGGACATTCTTCCCTCTAGTTCCCTGTATTGTTGATTGCTTCTTGGCCTTCAAGCTCACCTCTTCAGAGAGGGTTTTCCTAACTATCCTATCTAACGTGTCCTCTTTCTAGTCCTTCTGTATTTTATTATCCTGTTTATGTCCTTCAAAGCAATTGCCAGTTATCTGGTAATTATTTACTCTTTTATCATGCGAGTGCCTCCTCCCATCAGAATGAACCAGAATCCTGTCTTATTTGTTGCTACATTCTCACCTCTACTGAGTGTCACTCAATAGATACTTCTGAACGAAAGTCTGTCGCATAGAATTTAGAAATAAACAGCAGACATTTCTCACAGACTTTTGAAACTTTAAAAAAAAATAAGACCTTGGAGCTATTGTAATCTTTTCTTACAAACCTACAAAGAAACTGAGGCTCAGCAACTCTTCCAACATCCTGCTAGGATGGCAAGTTTGAGGTGGAGCCAGGAATGGTCTTCTATCCCCTTGTCTCCCACTCCTGGGAGCTTCCCATACCAAGCTGTTGTTTCTTCTTGTCTCACTTTATTATTCCTACAGGATGTATAAACAGTGTTAAACACCCATGAAAACCAAATGTTTGCTTCTTCTCCCACAAACTGCCTTTCTATTGTTGTTTTGCCAGCTACAGTGGAAAACCCACACAAGACACTGTATGCAATGCTAGAGGATCTGATCTCAACGCCATGTGCAAAAGAGATGGGATTCTACAGCAATCCAATCATAGCCCACACTATATATGACCGGTAAGCCTCACCTCTGTCGGTGATGTGACCAAAGCAACTGCCATATTCACTATATAATGTATGGTTTTAAACCAGAAGTAAATGCTATATGCACTGACATCTCACAAATCTAAAAAATAAATTAATGCAGTTAATTCATACTTGAGTTGCTATGCCTATTTTCCTCAAAGAAGTCAAGTTTAAACACAAGTGACCTAGAATAAAAAACTCTAAAAAGAGAAGAATTGTATAAGCAAGTACCCTAACAATCACAAGTCACAAATTTACTGGGAAACTGCTAGACAAAATGTGGTTTACTGACCTGGATCAAGCCTATTTATTAGCAAGCTCAAGAGTAACAAGTAACTAAGCCACAGTGTCTCTGATAAAACATTTCTCCTTATAAGAAATAGGGTATCTTAAATAACTTCTTTATAATCTCCTAGAATAGCTGAATAACTTGTGATGCCTATGTCAAGGTTCTTCCCTCCAGGTGGCTACACTCCACTGCAGTCCCCAGGCTTGAAGTCATGGCTCAGAATTAATTTCCCCAGGAACCACAGGCAGATTTTTTTTTTCTATTTTATTTTAAAGATATAGGATACAAGTCAGGATTAGGAACATAAGTGGTCTACATACAGGTAAAGTTTGGGCCTCCCACTGGAACTCACTTCGTATGAATTGGGATCATGCACCCTTACTGATTTTGTGTTCCCCCACTATGGACAGATTAACAGGCTGTTCTCAAACTCTCCAACACAATTGCTGACTCTTCCTTTATAAGCCAGATCATTTAAATTACTTTTGAAGTTAGCTGTTTCTTCATGTGTATTCTTCCATCCAACCTATCATTCCTGAATGCAACGTGATGGAGGGCCAAGACCATGTCCTGAATGCAAGGTGATGGAGGGCCAAAACCATTAAGTCCCTGCACAGGTCTCTATTTTCCAACTAAACTGACACAGTCTTGTGCGTGGACATTACAAAGCTGATATAAATTTCGTATTTCTGCAGACCATATTTTACTATGATCAAGTTTCTTAAATATAAAGAAGAGGCCCATATCACTGCTGCCTATAATACTAGCAAATCTGCATGCATTTGTACCATAATGCTCTTAACTGTGTACTTTCTAAAAAGAATATGAGATCAGCTTTTGAATTAAGAAAGATAATAGTACTTCAAATAACACAAATCCAAAAATAGATAAATTGCAAATTCCATTAGTTCTAAAGTTTAGAATCTTTACCCAAGCATAGAACAAATGTTATTAGAATTCAGTGGATAACATTATCATATTTCTAAAAGCCTGGTCAAATCTATTTGTAAAATAATACTGGTGAATAGGGAAATATTTTATCTATACCCAAAAATTGGTACCTTATTTAGCTACCAGAGAAAGACATCTGATATAAAGCAAAGCAGATATCGATAATTACAATCCCATGTTCCGGAAATTTCTATAAAATCTATTGGTCATAAATCTCAAACAGGGTACACTGTTACCAGGTGTATGACTAGACTTGTCAGACATATTTTTCAGCAGTCAAATGAAGCTACAGGCTAAATGCTTTGTAGCAGAATCAGGGATATCCCCGGCCCTAATTGAAAAGGCTTTTTGCTGGGCTCGGTGGCTCAGCCTGTAATCCCGTGTCTTTGGGAAGCTGAGGTGAGTGGATTGCCTGAGCCTGCGGGTTCGAGACCTCATCTCTACAATAAATCAAAAAATCAGCCGGGCGTAGTAGCGCGTGCCTGTAATTCCAGCTACTTGGAAGGCTGAGGCGGAAGGATCGCCAGAGCCCAGCAGGTTGAGGCTGCGGAGGCCGGGAGCAGCCACTGCACTCCAGTCTGGGTGACAGAGTGAGACTGCAACTCAAAAAAAAAAAAAAAAAAAGGCTTTTTATCAAAATGTCTTATCATATACCTAAATTAATGAAATATAAATTATAAATAGTATTTAATATAAGTATTCTAAAACTCTGTAAAGTTTTTCCATTCACATATTATTAGCTCATGAGTTTCAAGCATGGTGATTACTACAAAAACCAACTCTAATTCCATTTGAGCTACTGGGGAGAGGAATTTAGACAAAGGTATAAAAGAAGTTATTGTAATTTAAATAGATATCAATACAGTATTTTTAAAATTAACAAGAGGTGAACTCAAGAAAAGTAAATTACTTTATTAAGATAAAATTCGTCTTAATCTTTGTACTAATATGTGAATCTGAAAATGCTGACATTGCTAGATACCCAGTAAATACTCAGAAAGTGTTAAAAAATGAACTTCACGACCGAGGGGGCAAGATGGCGACCTGGCAACCCGGTGTCTGAAGCCCTCTGCAAGGGAGATCTGCAGTGGGTCTCTGACTCTCGCCCCCGGGAGGCTGGGGACCCCAGCATTGCAGCCTATTCCTCAAACAGAGCTCGGCCATCGCTATCACTGGAACATCACAAGGACTGGACATTTTTACTGCATCGTCCTCTCCCGCTGCTGCCGCAGCCCCTCCCCCCACCAACGCTCCCGCCGCCGCCGCCGCCGCCGTCACCGCCGCCGTGGCCTCTGGCACGGGTAGCTCATCACAACCCGGCCGGAGGAGATCCACATCAAACCGCTTCAGGGAAGATCTGCTGGGATCGCTGCCACCGCTCCTGAGACGGAGACTGTCCTGCCCACCCGGCGCGGGGCTCCTGTTGCCTGCTCGGAGGCAGGCAGCCATCTTGTTCCTGTCCGGCCCCCCCCCCC
>NW_007080306.1:0-766 GCF_000164805.1 Carlito syrichta | reverse complement strand
TGCTTTATTTCTCTCTGCAATGACCTGTCTCTTATGAGGGTCTCTGGTTTGTTCACTTTTCCCTCTGCTTACAGTCTGTCTATTCAGCAGTTGCAGTCTTGGTCCGTTCAGAGAATCTCACCAGTTCACCTATGCCGTCGCCATCTTGCCCCGTCTCCCCTGTAGTGGGAATCTTTACAGAGAGAGATGGGACGCAGTGACCACTTTGCCAGGAAACAGCATTTATTTGTGCTGGCACTGTCTCAGTGGATTCACACCCAAAAGGTGAGCCTCCCACTCAGGTGGGCATTGCCTTTTACAGAATGTTAGCTTCCTTTTCCCCCAATAACGTTTACTTATTAGTAACCTACTGGTTAATTGGGTATTTCATAGCTCAAATTTACAGCAAATTTACACTTGCACATTACAGATTGGGACCACATTTCTTTCTAATATGTATCATCCAAGAAAGTTATTACCTTATGGTGTTAGAAGAACTCTTTCATTATCCTGGGAAGGCTTTTATCTTATAAGACTTGGGGGAAGAGTTCCCTGCCTCAATATTACTTATAACATTATCACAGCATTATGAAATATGTTCAGCACATCATATTAACTCATATGGATGTGAGCTGATCCTTTTTCTGTATTTCACTTTCACATATATCTAAATCTGCTTCATTTCTGCCATTCACACTTGAAATTTATTGATTTTTTCAATGTTCTTTTTTTTTTTTTTGAGTTGGTGTCTCACTCTGTCACCCAGACTGGAGTGTAGGGGCCGCTC
>NW_007080305.1:0-611 GCF_000164805.1 Carlito syrichta | reverse complement strand
AAAAATTAGCTGGGTGTGGTGGCACATGCCTATAGTTCCAGCTACTTGGAAGGCTGAGGCGGAAGGATCGCTTGAGCCCAGCAGGTAGAGGATTCAGTTACCACGAGCGTGCCACTACACTCCAGTCTGGGTGACAGAATGAGATTCTGATTAAAAAAAAAAAAGGAAAAAGTTAAACATACATCTAACCTATAGCCTAGCAATTCCACTCCCAGATACTTATCCAAGAAAAATAAAAACATAAACCCAACAAAAGTCTGATACAAGAATGTTCATAACAACTTTATTCATAATAGTCCTAACCTGGAAACAGCCCAAGTGTCCATCAACAGGAGAATGGCCAAACAAACGGAATAGTCACACAATGAACTCTACTCAGCTATGGAAAGGAGTAAAATACTGAATCATGCAACAACATAGACGTGTCTCAAAAGCAGACTGAGAGACGCCATAATACTGTAAGCTTCCATTTACAGGATGTGCTAGAGTAATTGGGTTGGGCTCAGTAGCTCAGCCTGTAATCCGGTGCTTTGGGAGGCCGAGGTGAGTGAATTGCCTGAGCCCACAGGTTCGAGACCCGCCTGGGCAACTTGACAAGACCTCATCTCTAC
>NW_007080304.1:0-739 GCF_000164805.1 Carlito syrichta | reverse complement strand
CAAGATTACCAATAGCTTTTTCTGTGATGGGGAGTTTCAAGATGGTAAATGATTGCTCTGAGTTTTATAATTATGTAGAACTCTATATGCTGTTTGCTATTTTGAAATAAAAAACAAGCAAATATTCCATTTAACATTCAAATGTTTATTACTCAGAAACTCTATTTTTTGTCTTTCGGAAGTTATATCCTATCAGTTTATAAATTTGTAATAACAAAATAAAAAAAAAAGAACCATGGTAGCTCCCAAAAAATGCTGTAGTTCCCCTCTTCCCCCAGGATGGACAGATTCAGGATATATTTTCGAGGATGAATCAAAACAACTTGCCAGTATATTGGACATGGGCTAAGGGAAGGGTGGCACCCCAGAGCTCTCAGGCCTTGCAACCAGGCACTGGAAAGTGATTCTCAGTAGAAAAAGCTCAGTTTGGGGATCAGATTTCAATCCTTAATCTCTTCAAGCCTCAGTTTTCTCTTCTGTGAAATAGGGACAAAATGATAGTGGCACATAGGTATTCATTCTTATCCCTTGACTTAAGAGATTACAGATGTCCAGAAAAATAGCATTCTGTTTTAGGTCACATAACTAAACAACTCCAAGGCTGTTCAGAGTAAAAGGAAGATGGGTAAGGGTCTCTGGATGCAGATCTGATACACCCCGTTCAAATCTTGAATCTTAAGTTTTCTTACCTGCAAAGAGGGAAGATGTCACTTTTTTTTTTTTTTTTTGAGTTGGAGTC
>NW_007080303.1:0-498 GCF_000164805.1 Carlito syrichta | reverse complement strand
GTACTGCTTTAAAAAAAAAAAAAAGAGAGACAAAGTCTTACTCAGGCTGGAGTGCAAGGGTGCGATCACTGCAGGCTCGAACTTCTAGCCTCTAGCAGTCCCTTCAACTCAGTCTCCTGAGTAATTGGAACTACAGGTGTATGTCACCACACCTGGCTAATTTTTTAATTTTTGTAGAGGCAGGGTCTTACTGTGTTGTCCAGACTGGTTTCAAACTCCTGGCCTCAAGTGATCCTCCTACCTCTGCCTCCTAAAACACTGAGATTACAAGTGTGAGCCAAGACTATTATCACGAACACATTTTTGAATACAAAGAGAAGATCTGCTCTCAAAAAGTTATTTTCTTAAATACCATAATGTGTAATAAAGATATATGTATTTCCAGAGACGATTGTAATGGGCTTCTTTTTCCTAAATCTTTAATCTCTTTAGAGCTTCCTTCCTTCCTTCCTTCCTTCCTTCCCTCCTTCCTTCCTGGAGGTACCTATACAAACCTAG
>NW_007080302.1:3556-6620 GCF_000164805.1 Carlito syrichta | reverse complement strand
CTCTTTCTCTCTCTCTCTCTCTCTCTCTCTCTCTCTCTCTCTCTCTCTCTCTCTCTCTGTCTTTCTAATTTACTTTCTAAATAAACTACATTTTCCAAACTAAAAAAAGAAATTAAATTTAGATTCAGAACATCTGAGAAGAGATTTTGCACACCTGAGACCGATTCAGACTCCTGGACACTCTTTCCGGTGCTGGACACAGCAGTCTCTGTTGGCGCCCAGTGTCCAGGCAGGGACCCCACTCTGTGCAGGTCTCTCTCCAGGGCTGAGCACAACCAGGTCCTGCTCTTGGGGCCAAGGCCTGAGGAAGAGACGGCCGATCCGAAGGGGGATCATGACGGTGGGAGCGGACCTCAGGTGGGGGGGACAGTCGGTGTAGAGCCCCGGGCAGTGCCAGGGGCTGCCTTGGACGGAGCCAGGAAGGCCTCTCTGAGTCGGGCCGCTGGGCTGAGCCTCTAATGAGAGAAGGAGCAGAGGATGAAGGTCAGAGGAGTCGTCATCGCAGGGAGGGAGCAGCAGGTGCCAAGGGCCTGGGGCGGGCCTGGGCTGAGCTTGAGGAGCTCGGGGAGGAGGGGCCCAGGGCGCACGCCGCCCACCCGGCTGCCCAGGGGAGAGCGACTTCTCCAGCCGCAGATCCAACAAGGTGCAAGAATGTGGTCTTTGTTGGCCAAGCCTGGATCCCCCACCCAGGCCTGATGCCAGAGGCCAGAGTTGGCCCTGCCTAGTCCCCGGGGAGAAGGTGTTTAGGGCGAGGGCCTGAGGAAAGAGTCTCCAGGGTTATGAATCGGTCTCAGAGTGCGCAGAGTGGGTTCCTGCCCCCACATCCGCTCCGCCGACCCCTTGCCCAGGCTCCTCCAGGCCTCCCTGCGGCCATCCGGTCCCCGCGTTTCCCTGAGCGTCCCCTTCCTCCTGCCCTCCCAGTCCTCACCTGCTCCGTTGGTCCCATTCACCACACAGGACTCCCGGGCGCAGGAAGACACACAGCTCTGCTCCCCCAAAACCCACCTACACGAGATGGGAGGGTCCCCAGGAGGGAGAGTGGGACAGTGTGTCCATGTGCACTCCTGTACCCACCATGTGGCCCAGGGACATGGAGGAGGAGCCACCCCGGCAAGGGCTCCCATCACTGTCCCGAATCGAGCCCTGAATTGTGGGTGTGAACATTCAGGCCACAATCCCGGTGCAGCCAAAACCACAGCCTTATTTATCTAACCTGCGTTCTTCTTTATTTCCAGCCTTGAAGCAAAAACTAAGTCTTGGCCAGGTGCAGTGGCTCACACCTATAATCCCAGCACTTTGGGAGGCCAAGGCAAGAGGATTGCCTGAACCCAGGGGTTCGAGACCAGTCTGGGCAACTTAGTGAGAACTCGTCTCTACAATAAATCAAAAAATTTGCCTAGCATGGTGGCTCGTGCCTATAGTTCCGGCTACTTGGAAGGCTGAGGCGGAAGGATCGCCTGAGCCCTGCAGGTCGAGGCAGTGGTGAGCCACAATCTTGCAACTGTACTCCAACCTGAGTAACAGTGAGACTCCGACTCAAAAAAAACCCCCCAAAAAACAAAAAAAGAGGTCTTGGTTAGTTTAGTTCAGTGCTGATGACTTCAACTCAGTGGACTCGGGGACCCCCAGATTCCAGCAAATACGGGTGATGTCATACCCATCAGAGGAGGTGACAGATGGGTCACTGGTCCGTGTCATCCCCGCTGGCACCCCTCAGACACACACTGGGACATTTGATTCTTGGCTGTCATCTCCCTTCCGCCTTGGCAGCCATCGAGGTGTCTGTGTCCCCATCTGGTGTCTGTTTGCAAGGGCCAAGAAAGTTTTGGCTACGGCTCCCCTTGTCACCACTGGGTCGTCCCTCCAGGCCTTCCTCAGGAACTTGGCTCTCCCCGAGGGCTCTGGGCTGGGAAGCCCGCTGGGCCCACTTGCCACACCCTCGCTCACTCCCTGTCCGCTGTCACCACCCCTCCTCAGGGCAAGGGACCGGAGACCCCACCCCTCCGATGAAAGGAGGCTCAGGCATCCGCACGGCCACCCCGCCCAGGAGAGGTTCCAGCAAGGCCAGCCCCCTTGACAGTCCCTGGGGCTCCTTTCTTTCCCAGTCAGACAGACGTCTACCCTCGGCTGTCGGTGCTGTGGTGTCCGAACTCCACGTTCATGCAGGCCTGGGCTTTGCAGGCTCCGCCGCGGAGACAACTTTTCTTGTTTCTCTGCCTCTGGGCAGCCTGCGTCCCTTGAGGTGGGAGTCTAGTTGCTGGAGTGCGAGGGCGTGTGACAGGGCCAGCAGGGTCACAGGCATCAACAGGCCACACTGGCAGGATGTCACAGGGTCACCCCTGCCCCAGGCTGGCTGGGGGACCAGGCCACACCCTGGGCTGAGCACGGGGTGGGTGTTAGCCCTGCGGAGGTGGAAGCCGCCAAGGTGGGCAGTCCTGGCAGGTCCTTAAGGGCAGGTCCATGCAGAGCCCAGTGGGGGGGGCTCCGGGCAGAAGCTGGAACGGCTGCCCGGCCAGCCAGAGGCAAGTGGACTTGGTATTCAGACCCCTGGCCAGCAGTTCTCAAACAAAGCCCCAGGGCTGAAGTCAGGGCCTAGGGGCCAGCTGGAGCGGGCGGGGCCTGAGCCTGGAGGGGCCTGAGCCTGGAGTTCTCTGTTTTGTGTCCAGTGGCCTTCCTAGGCGATCGGGAAGGCTTTGTCAAGCCCCCGCAGTAGCAAGCTGTGCTCAGGGGACCCAAGAAAAAGGTGTTTCATGTCAGAGCCAGGATGGACAAATGGGCCACGTCTGTCAGAGGCTCTGAGGGGTGGGTGGCAGGAAGGAGAGGGAGCCCTTATCGAGGCCAGAACCTGCATGCACTGCTCGTTGGTGTTGCCTGGCTCTGCTTCTGTGAAGAACTGTCTGGCGGCTCCTTCAAGCCTGGTTCCCAGATGGTCCAGTGATTCCACTTGGGCCACCCCGAGAGTAGGAAAACACTCCTCCACCCTGGATGTGAGTGTTTCCAGCAGCTTTTTTGTTTTTTTTTTTTGAGTTGGAGTCTCACTCGGTCGCCCAGACTGGAGTGCAGT
>NW_007080302.1:2659-3397 GCF_000164805.1 Carlito syrichta | reverse complement strand
GTTACGAACCCACGGGCTCAGGCAATCCGCTCACCTCAGTCTCCCAAAGGCGCAGGATGACAGGCTGAGCCGCCAAGACTGGTTTCCAGCAGCTTATTCACGGTGTGGCCGCCTCAGCTCCCTGCGGGGTCACCTCCCGACAGCCCATTGCGACTGAAGTCATGGCGAGTCTCGGCTGCATGGAACCCACCCCCCACTGAGCACTTGGGCCCAGCCCAGCCTTCCCCAGACGTGCTCAAGACATGTCCAGGAGCCTCCGGCCGCTACAGCACCTCACACCCGGGCTGCTTTATAATTGCATGCTGACTGTGTCATTACTGAATGGCCCTATGGGGACTTGGAGCCCGGTTTCTCCTGAATGTGTGTTGCTTTGACGCCATCATTAATGTCAAACTTCCATAAATCTGGGACTATCTGTCGTCAAATGAAGGTGGGGACAACTCAAACGTTCACAGGCTCGTGTGAACATCCATTCAATGGGACATCCACCCAGTGAGACATCCTATGGCCTTCAAAACAACGAAGTATCGGCTGGGCACGGTGGCTCAAGCCTGTTATCCTAGCACTTTGGGAGGCTGAGGTGAGAGGACTGCCTGAGCCCACGGGTTTGAGACTAGCACGGGCAACTCACTTGGTGAGACCTCATCTCTACAATAAATCGAAAAAATTAGCCAGACATGGTAGTGTGCACCTGTAGTTCCTGCTACTTGGAAGGCTGAGGCGGAAGGATCGCCGGAG
>NW_007080302.1:0-2318 GCF_000164805.1 Carlito syrichta | reverse complement strand
CCGGGACAGACCTGTGGTGGGGCGGGTGGGAGGGGACAGAGTGACCTCCTACTTCTGGGCCTGTTTTGGAGGTGATGAAAGTGTTCCAGATTGCCTGTGATCGTGGCTGCACATGTCTGTGAATACGCTAAGAGTCGTGGAATTGTCCGCTTATGTGGGCCAGTTCTGCGGTGTGTGAGTGACAGCTCAGTGATGCTATAAGTCCTCTTGTCGTCCTTGCAGCTGGACACCTGGGCAGGCTCTGGAATCTGAGTCTTTCTTCCAGGACAGAGAGCCTCGCCCTGTCCCCCAGGCCTCTGCCCGTCTTCAGCTGCTCCATCCCTAAGGGCTGGAACCAAGTGCCATCTGTGGCTGGGCGCCTGAGCCCCACACCCGGTAGGCTGTGGAGTTTGGTTCTCCACGGTCAAGGGACCCGCCCGACATCTGTGCTGCCTGCCTCCAGCCGGGGCCCCTGGAGGACCCTCTGTGCCCCCATGCTCTGGGCACCCCTACCCTGGGCTGGCACCGCCCAGCAACTTGGGTTTGCCTTGGCCCCACCGGCTGGCAAGATTGTCACCCACTCTCCAGCCATGCCCACAGCCCCACTGTCACACCCAGGATCAGGCCTGTCTGCCCTGTGTGGATAGGGGAAGTCCCCTATCCCCGCCCAGTGGGGCCACACTGGAGAGCCAGGGGTCCCCCTATGGGTCAGGCCTCCTCCCCGCCTCTACTCTGACGTCTTGTCCAGCCAGGTCTCTGCTGCTCCCTGTCTGCCACCCTCTCCCTGCCCAGGACCACCCCCAGCGGGAATTCTGTGCAGGAACCTCTGTATGCATCCACTCACGGTCACCAGCTGGCAGGAGGCGCTTTGGACAACCTATGCAGCATCTCCTCCAGCTGAAAGCGCACCTGCTTCCTGCCAACCAGCTCACCGCTCACCTGTCTGCAAGGAGCCCAGTCCAGGTGTCCAGGAAGAGGTTGAGGCTGTTCCTTGCAGCATCATTTGTGACTGTGAAAAGCTGGAAGCCACCCAAGGACACATGGAAGGGACCCCAGGTGACTAAAGCATAAGATAGCCACAGACAGGAGGACCTGGGGCAGTTCCAGGTACAATCAAGACCCACGCGTGTCTACACAGACAGGGCGCGAAAACATTGAGTGGAAAAAACAAGGAGCTGAATGACACAGTGTGATACCTTTTAAGAAAGGGGGGACGCGGGTAATCCACAAAAGAGTATTACCTCTCTAGATGGGCGCGGGGACTCATGCCTGTAATTCCAGCACTTTGGGAAGCTGAGGCTAGAGGATTGCATGAGTCCAGGAGTTCAAGACCAGCCTGGGCAACTTGGTGAGACTTTGTCTCTTAAAAAAAAAAAAAGAAAAGAATATTACCTCTTTTAACGTGTGTATAAAGCCCAGCTGATTTTTTGATTTATTGTAGAGATGAGGTCTCGCTGCCCAGGTGGGTCTCGAACCTGCAGGCTCAGGCAATCCACTCACCTCAGCCTCCCAAAGGCGCGGGATTACAGGCTGAGCCACCAAGCCCGGCAATTTTTTTTTTTTTAATTCAGTGTTTCACTCTGTCGCCCACGCTGGAGTGTAGTGGCACGATCATGGCTGGCCTCAACCTTCTGGTCTCAAGTGATCCTCCTGCCTCAGCCTCCTGAGTAGCTGGGACAACAGGCAAGACTTATCATGCCCAGCTAATTTTTTAAAAAATTGTATTTATTGTAGAGACAGGATCTCACTATGTTGCCTAGGCTGGTGACACACTCTTGAGCTCAAGCAGTCCTCCCACCTTGGCCGCCCGAAGTGTTGGGATTAGAGGCCTGAGCCACCACACCTGGCTAAGGCATCTTTATATATTTATAAAATCAAGAGACAAAAAAGCTTTTTTTTTTTTGAGTTGCAGTCTCTGTTGCCCAGGCTGGAGTGCAGTGGCACGCTCCTGGCCATCGCAGCCTCGACCTGCTGGGCGCCGGCTATCCTTCCAACTCAGCCTTCCAAGTAGCCAGAACTACAGGCGTGCGCTACCATGCCCAGTTAATTTTTTGACTTATCGTAGAGATGAGATCTCACCATGTTGCCCAGGCTGGTCTCGAACCCGCGGGCTCAGGCAATCCTCTCGCCTGGGCCTCCCAACGTGCTAGGATAATAGGCTTGAGCCACTGCACCCGGTCTAGAAAAAAAAGTCTTAATAGTAGTTACCTCTGGGAAGGGTGGAAGGGACTGGCTTGCGGCTGGGAGCCACAGGGGCTGTACCTGGAGTGTCCTTGTCCTTCCAGAAGGAGAAATGCGTGTGTGACGTGTGATTTGTCACAGCCGAAGAGAAACAAAGA
>NW_007080301.1:0-587 GCF_000164805.1 Carlito syrichta | reverse complement strand
GCGGCCACTGCACTCCAGTCTGGGTGACAGAGTGAGACTCCAACTCAAAAAAAAAAAAAGAATATATGCGGGATGGGGGGTGTACCCCAACTCCACAGGGACAGAAACCCCTGCACTCAGGATCCTCCTGGACCTCACCCTAGGTACCTCTTCACTTGGCTGTTCATTTGTATCCTTTATAGCATCCTTTTTTTTGGAGCTGGGGTCTCACTCTGTTGCCCAGGCTGGAGCGCAGAGGCACGCCCATGGCCACTTCAGCCTCAACCTGCTGGGCTCAGGCGAGCCTTCTGCCTCAGCCTTCCAAGTAGCTGGAACTACAGGCTTCACCCCCATGCCTGACTAATTTTTTTATTTATTTTAGAGACAAGGTACGTTGCCACGTTGCCTGGGCTGGTTCAAACCTGTGGGCTCAGGCAATCCTCTCGCCTCTGCCTCCCAAAGTCCTGGGATTACGGTCGTGAGCCACTGCACCCAGCCTATAACATCCTTTATAATAAACCAGTAAACGTAAGTTAAGTGTGCCTCTGAGTTGTTTTTTTTTTTTTTGAGTTGGAGTCTCACTCTGTCACCCAGACTGGAGTGCGGTG
>NW_007080300.1:0-655 GCF_000164805.1 Carlito syrichta | reverse complement strand
CTTGTATGTTTTGTAGAATTCTGCTGGAAATCCATCTGGTCCAGGGCTTTTTTTTTGTAGGTAGTTTTCGTATGACAGAGTCAATTTCCTGGGTTGTTATTGGTTTATTCAGTGTCTCAATGTCCTCTTGTTTCAACTTGGGTAGGTTTTGTGATGTCAGAAAGTCTTCCATTTCATCTAGGCTATCAAGTTTATTTCCATATCGGTGTACACAGTAATCTCTGATAATCTTTTGTATTTCTTGGGGGTCAGTTGTAATTTGATTTGTATTTCTGATTATGTTTATTTGGGCTTTTCTCTCTTGGTCAATCTGGCTAGGGGCCCATCAATCTTGTTAATTCTTTCAAAGAACCAGCTTTTTGTTTTGTCAATATTTTCTACGATTTTTTTGTCTTCTATGTCCTGTATTTGTGCTCTTATTTTTGTGATTTAGATTCTTTTGCTAAAGTTGGGGTTTTGGTGGTCTTCTCTTTCCAGCTCCTTTAGTGGTTTGTTAGGCTCTCCACTTGTGATCTTTCCATTTTCTTGATGTGTGTTTGTAGAGATATAAATTCTCCTCTTAAACTGATTTCATTGGCATCCCAGAGGTTTTGGTAAGATGTTTCTTCATTTTCATTTGTTTCCAGGAATCTTTCAATTTCTTCTTTGATTTCAG
>NW_007080299.1:0-549 GCF_000164805.1 Carlito syrichta | reverse complement strand
GGGAGACCTCTAGCTTGGGGGGGGCTGATGAGGAGGGGGCCTGCGTGCTGGCTCCCAGGAGGCGGACCCTGAGGGAATGGGGTTCCACCCTCCATCACAGACAGGCTCAGCCAGCCCAGGGCCTGTTGGGACATATGTGACAGGCGTGGACCAGGGATGTCACCCTGGCCATATGACAACTGAGGGGCTGAGCCCGGCTGGTCATGGGTGGGGTCCCCTATGTGGGGCTTCAGGTGGTTGTACACAGATGTCAAGGTCACAGACACTTTGCTGATGGTGACTCTGGGGTCCTAGTAGACACACATACTCCTCAGAGACACACCTCACACACACGCCCGCCCTTCTTAAAGATACAATGCAACAATGCAACATACACATTCTCTTCTCAGAAATACAATTTGATAGGCAGGCAGCATCCCTGCTTTCAAATACGACACAAAACACACACACACACACCCCTCTGAGAAATACAGCTTGACACACACATGCACTTCTCTGCGAGAAATACAATGGGATATGTGTTCTCTGAGAAATACAAATCAAAAGCCG
>NW_007080298.1:0-575 GCF_000164805.1 Carlito syrichta | reverse complement strand
GGCTCCGGGTGTCACCCCAGCCAAGCTCGTGGCCAGTGGCCTGCGACACGCGCCCGCCCTCGGGCTTCTGAGCCCACGGGGCGGTCAGCGCGGCCAGGCTCCTGCTTCTCCCCTCCTCGGCTTCTGGGAAAAGCTCCAGCCAAGGGCACTTTAGAAAGGCCGCCGGTTGTGTCCAGAGGCCATGAGGGTGCAGAGCGGACAACAGACGTGCAGACGCGCGCACCCAACGCGACCTCGACTGTGCCAACGCGGCACACGCCGGCGACGAGCAGAAAATGTGTGGCCAAGCGGGTTCCTCCTGGTGGTGACTCGGGGTGGTCTGTTTCCTTCTTTATGCTAATTTCTTACATTGTTTGTCTTGCCTTTCTATCAAGAACTTTAAGAAAAATAAGAGCAAACATTTTAAAAAATCAGAGAGATTAATAACTGAAAAACAGACACACAATAAAAGATAAACAACTAACTAGGGGCCAGGCTCAGTGGCTCAGCCTGTAATCCCAGCGCTTTGGGAGGCCGAGGTGAGTGGATTGCCTGAGCCCATGGGTTCCAGACCCACCTGGGCAACTTGGCGAGAC
>NW_007080297.1:0-659 GCF_000164805.1 Carlito syrichta | reverse complement strand
GTTTGAGACCCGCCTGGGCAGGTGAGACCTCATCTCTACAATAAAATCAAAAAATTAGCCAGGCATAGTAGCACGGGCCTGTAATTCCGGCTACTTGGAAGGCTGAGGTGGAAGGATTGCCAGAGTCCAGTAGGTCAAGGCTGCGGTGGCCGGGAGCGGCCACTGCACTCCAGTCTGGGCGACAGAATGAGACTCCAACTAAAAAAATAAATAAATAAAATAAAAAATTAAAAAATCCTCAGCTTTTCCTCATTTACAAAAAGAGACATGCAATAAAGGAAGCCAAATGGCTCTTCACATGCTTTTCCATGTGTGCTCTGCAAATAAGTCTAAAAAGAGAATCATTTACAGCAAATAGCATTCTGATTGAAATACAAACACATTTAAAGTTCAAAGTACAATCTTAAGCTATCTCCTGATTATGGGACACAAAGAGTCAAAAAACCATTCCTACTATAGACTGTTCCATCAACTTGTTTTTAGAAGTGTGAATACGCTACGCTATAGCCAAAGAGAAAATTATTATGAGAGGGGAGAAAAAACACATTAGTAAACTGCTTTTTTTTTTTTTTTTGAGCTGGAGTCTCACTCTGTCACCCAGACTGGAGTGCAGTGGGCGCTCCTGGCCACCGCAGCCTCGACCTGCTGGGCTCCGGCGA
>NW_007080295.1:0-500 GCF_000164805.1 Carlito syrichta | reverse complement strand
CAGGATTTAAACTCATTGTAAATACCACTAACAAAATGATTGCCAGACCAATGAAGAAAAACTGGAAGTTTCCTATGTTACTTAAGATAGAATGCAGGAGAGTAACACTGAAGTACTGCATAATGCTGTACAATGCCATAAATTTAAACACACAAAAGGAAATTATTCAAGCAGTATGGCCTTCCCTGATAAGGGAGCTTTAGAGATAAAGGGAGATGACACCGAAGCCTCAAGTTCTGATAAGGAAATGCTTCCATGTACCCTCTTCAAAGCACCACAATCATTTGACAATTGCCATACCTTTCAAGAAAGTAATCAACATTTTGTAATGCTTCTACCAACTGGGTCTTCTGATCAGGTCGTGCAAGCAAACAGTGCCATGCAATATCAACTTAGAAACAAGTTCTTAAAAATGCACTAGTATCACTGAAAATTAGTTTCCATTCATTACAAAATGATAATGAGTCACCTGAAGATCGTCCAAGCTATCAGGGACCAAT
>NW_007080294.1:0-487 GCF_000164805.1 Carlito syrichta | reverse complement strand
CTCCTAGCCTCAAGGGATCCTCCCGTCTCGGCCTCCCAAGTGCTGGGATTACGGGTGTGAGCCTCCACACCCGGCCTCCAAAATGCCTCGCAAATCTGCCCGTTGGGCTTGCCCCCCACGCCCCGGTCCTGGTCCCGGACCTCTTGGGCACCCCTAGACGAGGACACCCATCCCCCCTGGTCCCCGGGGCCGTTCCTGCCTGGATGTGCCGTCAAGGCAGCCAGAGGGAAGCTTCAAAGAGTCACATCAGAGTCTCGCGACTAAAAGCCCTCCATGGCTCCCTATGGCCTTGAGCCCAAATCCCCGCCCCGTCCCCTCCCTCCTCGCTGGGCCTGGCCCTGCCCCGGGGCCTTGGCACAGGCCGTGCCCTCCGCCCTTGCTCACTTGCCGGGAAAGTCACTACTTCCCCTGCAAACTGCCTGCCTGGGTCTTGGACGCAGGTCACTGGTAGGCGGATTATGCAGATTTTATGTAAATGATATGCATG
>NW_007080293.1:0-612 GCF_000164805.1 Carlito syrichta | reverse complement strand
GGTCTCAACCCCGCGAGCTCAGGCAATCCACTCACCTCAGCCTCCCAAAGCGCTGGAATTACAGGCTGAGCCACCAAGCCCGGCTGCTAATTTTTAAAAAAATATTTTTATAGAGATGAAGTCTCACTCTGTTGCCCAAGCTAGTCTCAAACTTCTGGGCTCAAGCAGTCTTCCTGCTTTGGCCTCCCAAAGTGCTAGGATTACAGGCGTGAGCCACCACACCCTGCCCCTCTTTACTGTTTAAAACCAAAACCCCTCTCACCTCTCCTCTACTCTTTATTTTATTTTATTTTTATTTATTTATTTATTTTTTTGAGTTGGAGTCTCACTATGTCACCCAGACTAAAGTGCAGTGGCCGCTCCCGGCCAGCGCAGCCTTGACCTGCTGGGCTCCGGCAATCCTTCCACCCCAGCCTTCTGAGTAGCTGGAACTACAGGTGCGTGCTACCACGCCCGGCTCATTTTTTGATTTATGGTAGAGATGAGGTCTCGCCTGCCCAGGTGGGTCATGAAATTTTATTTTATTTTTATTTATTTATTTATTTATTTATTAGTTGGAGTCTCACTCTGTCGCCCAGACTGGAGTGCAGCAGCCGCTCCCGGCCACCGCAG
>NW_007080292.1:0-575 GCF_000164805.1 Carlito syrichta | reverse complement strand
AAATGGAGGACTTTCTGACATAACACAACCTGCCTAGGTTGAAACAAGAAGAAATTGAGATGCTAAATAGACCAATAACAATCAAGGAAATTGACTATATTGTAAGAAAACTACCAACACACAAAAAAAACAACCCTGGACCAGATGGCTTTCCAGCAGAATTCTACGAGACATTTAAGGAGGAGCAGATACCACTCCTACTGAAGGTATTCCAGGCGACTGAGAAAGATGAAACTCTCCCCACATCATTTTATGAAGTTAACATCACAATGATACCCAAATCAGGTAAAGATCTAACAAGGAAAGAGAACTACAGGCCAATATCTTTCATGAACATAGATGCTAAAATGCTCAACAAGATCCTAGCAAACAGGATTCAACAACACATCTCAAAAATCATACATCATGACCAAGTAGGCTTCATGATGTAGGGCTGGCTCAACATTCATAAAACCATAAATGTAATTAAATACATCAACAAGCTGGGCTCGGTGGCTCAGCCTGTAATCCCACGTCTTGGGAGGCTGAGGTGAGTGGATTGTCTGAGCCCGCAGGTTCGAGACCTGCCTGGGCAA
>NW_007080291.1:0-984 GCF_000164805.1 Carlito syrichta | reverse complement strand
CATCTCGCTGGCCAGCAGGATAGCTAGGTAGGTAGGTAGTTAAGACAGCTGGAAAGCCAGGGAGCTAAGCAGGTGGGTAGCTGGTTAAGTCAGCTCGCTAGCCTTCTGGCATTTAGTTATGTCAGCTAGTTAATTCAGCTAGCAATCCATCTGTCTAGCTAGGCAGCTAGCTAGTTAAGTCTGTTGGATAGCCAGCTGTCTACTTCGTGAATTAAGATAGTTAAGTCAGCTGGAAACCTGCTGGCTAGCTATGTAGCTAGGCAATTAAGTCATCTGGCTAGCCAGCTGGCTATCTAGGTAGCTAGTTAATTATGTCAGCTGTCTAGTCAGGTTTGCAGCTAGTTGTCACCTAGTTAAGTCAGCAGACTAGCCTGGTGGCTAGCTAGGTAGCTTGCTAGTTAAGTCAGCTGGATAGATGCTGGTTAGCTAGATAAGTCACCTAGTTAATTCAGCTGAATAGCCAGTTGACTAGCTATGTAGCAAGCTAATTAATTCAACTGGCTAGATAGCAGGAGAGCTAGTTAAGACAGCAGGTTAAATCAACTGGTTAGCCAGCACTCTAACTAGGTACTGACATAGTTAAGTCAGTTACCTAGATAGCTGGATAGCTAATTAAATCAACTAGTTAAGTCACTTGCTAACCAGGTGTCTAGAGAGGTAGAGAGCTACATAAATCAGCAGGGTAGTTAGTGACCTAGTAAAGTCAGTTGGCTAGCCAGCTGGCTAGGTAATTAAGTCAGGTAGTTAAGTCAACTGGCTATCCAGCTTGCTATCCAGGTGACTAGAGAGTTAGAGCACTAGTTAAGTCAACTGTCTAGCCAGCTGGGTAACTAGTTAAATCAACTACTTTAGTCACCTGGTTGGCGAGCTTCCTAGCTCTTAAATCAACTAGTTAAGTTTGGTGGCTAACCAGTTAGATAGCTAGTTAAGTCACCTCATTAAGTCAGTTGGCTAGCCACCTCCCTAGCAAGTTAAAATGCTAGT
>NW_007080290.1:0-626 GCF_000164805.1 Carlito syrichta | reverse complement strand
TTTGATTTATTGTAGAGATGAGGTCTCACCAAGTTGCCCAGGCGGGTCTCGAACCCGTGGACTCAGGTAATCCACTCACCTCAGCCTCCCAAGGCGGGGGGATTACAGGCTGAGCCACCGAGCCCGGCTAAATTTTAAAATGTCTTCACAAATGACATACACAATTTTATTGTAAAATGGTAGCTACTTTTATTGATAAATAAAAACACCGTTTTCAGCATCCTCAGAAAGGACAGGTAAGCTTTTCTAGGAGGCTTGGGGGATGGAGGGTTCTAACTTAACAAAATCTATTGATAAACAAGAAATTTTTTTTTTTAATATGGCAACATTCACCATGGTAATTTAGAGTCCACAATAGAGCATGTGTTTATCTGGGAATGGAAAGCCGGGTGATTGGCTAATGACAAGCTAGAAATACTTTTTTTTATTGAGTCCGAGTCGCACTCTGTTGCCCAGGCTGGAGTGCAGTGGCACACACACTCCCGGCCACCGCAGCCTCGACCTGCTGGGCTCCGGCGATGCTTCCGCCTCAGCCTTCCATGTAGCTGGAACCACAGGCGCGCGCTACCACGCCCAGCTAATTTTTTGATTTATTGTAGAGACAAGGTCTCGCCAAGTTGCCCAGG
>NW_007080289.1:0-781 GCF_000164805.1 Carlito syrichta | reverse complement strand
CCGTACTCCAGTCTGGGCGACAGAGTAAGACTCCAACTCAAAAAAAAAAAAAAGATTAGTTGTTCTTGACCAGGACAATGGCTCGCACTTGTAATTCCAGAACTTTGGGAGGCCAAGGCAGGAGAATCGCTCGAGCCCCGGAGCTTAAGACTAACCTGGGCAACACAGTGATACCTCGTCTTTACAAAAAAAAATTTTTTTAATTAGATGGACACAGTGGCACTGGCCTGTCGTCCCAGCTACTCGGAGGCCGAGGCAGAAGGATTGTCTGAGTCCAAGAAGTCAAGGCTGTAGGGAGCCATTATCATGCCACTACACTCCAGTCTGGGTGACAGAGTGAGACCCCCCAACTCAAAAAAGTAAAAGATTAGTTGTTCTTATCCAATGTGAACATTTACCTTGCCCTTAAAGAGGGCGACAGTGTTGCCCTTTTTTCTCTGAAATGGAACGTCTCTGTGTTCTTCACACAGACCCCAGGCATGCTGGTTAAAATTAAATATACGTTCCATAGTTTTTAGCATCTTCACAGTTATGCAGCCATCTCCCCCCCCCCACACACAAATTAAATATACAGCTTTATTCACCAGGCCTTTTCTGCAGGGTTCTGCCGCAGGGTAGTCCCAGGTTTAATGGGCGAAGCCCCTGTGTCAGAAGACCTGCGAAGACCACAGGACCCCCGTAGAGCTAGCTGCAGCACCAGGCGTAATCGGGCAGTAACAACGCAAAACCCCTGCCTGGCGCCCAGGGATACTCCTCCCGGGCACACCCCCCCCCCCCCCCC
>NW_007080288.1:0-667 GCF_000164805.1 Carlito syrichta | reverse complement strand
ATTCTTCCAATCCATGAGCATGGGATATTTTTCCACTTGTGTGTGTCATCTTTGATTTCTTTGAGCAGTGTTTTGCAGTTTTCATTGTAAGGTCTTTCATGTTTCTGGTTAGGAAGATGCCAAGGTACTCCATTTTTTGTGGCTATTGTGAATGGAATTATGCTTTTTATTTGGATTTCTCTTTGGTTATTATTGGTGTAAAGCAATGTGATTGATTTTTATACATTTATTTTATATCCTGAGACTTTGCCAAAGGTCTTTATCAGTGTAAGGAGGTTTTTAACAGATTCTCCCGGGTTTTCAAGGTACACAGTCATGTCATCTGCAAAGAGAGATAACTTAACTTTCTCTTTTCCTATTTGGATACCCCTGATTGCTCAAGCCAGGACTTCCACTACTGTGTTGAACAAGAGGGGTGAGAGTGGGCATCCTTGTCTTGTTCCAGTTTTCAGAAGAAGTGGTTCTAATTTTTTTCCATTTAGGAGTATGCTGGCTGTGGGTTTCTCATAGATAGCTTTTACTATTTTGAGGTATGTTCCCCATATGCCTAGATGTTAGAGGGTTTTTTTTTATCAAGATGCATACTGAATTTTATCAAAAGCTTTTTCTGTATCTAATGATATAATCATGTGGTTTTTGTTTTGACTTCTGTTGATGTATTTAATTA
>NW_007080287.1:2171-2656 GCF_000164805.1 Carlito syrichta | reverse complement strand
GGCCTCCATCGTTCCTTTGGGGGGAGGGGGTGTTAATGCACGAAAAAGGACTGCTTGGGCGTGGCGGGAGGGGCACACTTCAGCTCGGAGGGCGCCTGGTGGGGACGGGGGGTATTTTTTCGGTTTCGGAATCACCTCTGCGCCGGCCTCCGCGGAGGCCCTGCGGCCTAGGCCTCAGCGGGCCGCTCGCCGCCTGCCTTCTCCGCAGCCCGCCCCTGCGGCCACTCGCTCACGGGCGCGGGACCCTCATCGGGGCGAGAGCCCCCCGCACACACACCCCCGCGGGCCCGGGGGCGGGAGACCCGGGAGACACGGACACTGGTGGGTGGTTGGGTGTGATCGGCGCGGGCCGCGCGCGATGGAGCAAGCGGAGGGAAGGGGGGAGAGGAGAGCGAGCGAGGGGGGTTAAAAAAAGGATTTCAGGGAGAGAGGGGACGGGCGCGGAGACGGGTCGACTGTCTGTCTGTCTGTCTGTCTGCCCGCCC
>NW_007080287.1:0-733 GCF_000164805.1 Carlito syrichta | reverse complement strand
ATGAGGTCTCGCTGCCCAGGTGGGCCTCGAACCCGTGGGCTCAGGCAATCCACTCACCTCGGCCTCCCAAAGGCGCGGGATTACAGGCTGAGCCACCGAACCCGGCTGTTTTTTGTTTGTTTGTTTGTTTTTAGAAAGCAGGATTTATTGAGAGGACAGGAAAGCTCCCAGAGCGGGAGGGACCCAGAGCTGGCATTTCCTTTCCTCCTGAAAAGTTGTTCAGTCCTCTTTACATCCAGGAATCTTTCTTACAGTGCCAGCCCCTGTGACAGACGATGGGAACAGTTCCTATCTTCATGGATCCTAAGAACCAATAATGTCCCAGGGGAGAAACACCTGTGGTCCCAGCCACTCGGGAGGCTGAGGCGGGAGGGTGGCTTGAGCCCAGCAGGTCGATGCTGTGGTGGCCATGAGTATGCTACTGCACTCCAGCCTGGGCAACAGAGTGAAATTTCAACTCTAAAAAAATAAAAATAAGCCGGGCTCAGTGGCTCAGTCTGTAATACCGCACTTTGGGAGGCTGAGGTGAGTGGATTGCCTGAGCCCGCGGGTTCGAGACCCTCCTGGGGAACTTGGCGAGACATCATCTCTACAATAAAATCAAAAATTAGCCGGGCACAGTAGCACATGCCTGTAGTTGCAGCTACTTGGAAGGCTGAGGCGGAAGGATCGCCGGAGCCCATTAGATCGAGGCTGCTGTGGCCGGGAGCAGCCACTGCACTCCAGTCTGGGT
>NW_007080286.1:0-1078 GCF_000164805.1 Carlito syrichta | reverse complement strand
GTCACTCATCTCTTGAAGGTTTTGTTCTGTCTTTTTTAGCTTATTTTCTGTGTTTTTAAGAGTTTGGGTTATTTCTATATTTTGGTCCTCAAGCTCTGAGATTCTTTCTTCTGCTTGGGTAATTCTGCTTTCCATGCTTATCAATTTGTTATTTATTTCATTCACAGTATTCTTTATTACTGTTATCTCAGATATCAGCTCCTTCCTAGTTTCTTCTTGTGTCTCCTCAATTCTTTTTAGTCTCTCCATTATTGTTTTGATATCTGCATTTGCATTTTGAGACCCTTCATACTGGGGACTTTTCATTGTTTGTATTCCAAAGTCAATTTTCTCAGTGTCTGCTCTCCCAGGCGTCTGGGAGAGACCCATACTCTTCTTTTGGTTTTTCTTCATTTCTGTAGATTTTTCTCCCTTTACCCCTTTCCCTCCCCCTCTTCAATTCTGTTTTTGAGGCAGGGTGGGGTTGCTTTTATTTCTCTTCTGCAATGACCTGTTCTTCCTTATGAGGGTCTTCTGGTTTTGTTCACTTTTCCCTCTGTTTTACAGTCTGTCTATTCAGCAGTTTGCAGTCTTGGTCCGTTCAGAGAATCTCACAAGTTCACCTATGCCGTCGCCATCTTGCCCCGTCTCCAATTGTATCTTTCTTATTCAGCTATTCCCTGCAAAGCTGAAGGGCTTTGCAGATTTTAAGCTAAAATTTCCACAATCTTTATTTTTTTAAAAAAATGTATATATAATGTCTCTTTATTGAATTCTCAGGCTTTCTGAAAGGTCATGTCCTAGAGAAAGTACCAAATGTAAGGTCCTACAGTTTAGTTGTTGTTTAAAGCCAGTACATAGTTCTAGGTGTTATGTTTACAGAACTGCCCTCCTGTAGCCTCTTTCAACATATTTTGGTGTCCTCATGATACCTTCTGAGGAAAAATGGATCTCAAAACCACCTCCTCCTCCATCTCCAGCCCAGATGGATTTACCTGGTTTAATCAACCACCATTAAAAAAAATGTAAGCCGGGTTCGGTGGCTCAGCCTGTAATCCCGCGCTTTGAGAGGCTGAGGTGAGTGGAATGGCTGAGCCCG
>NW_007080285.1:0-573 GCF_000164805.1 Carlito syrichta | reverse complement strand
GACTTAACTAGTCAGCTGGCAAGTAAGCCGACTGATCAACTGACTTAAATAGTTGGCTGGTGAGTGAGCTTTGTCAGCTGACTTTAGTCTGCTGGCACGTGTGCCAACTGGTTGGACTTAGTTGGCCGTTGAGCGAGCCAACCGGTGATCTGACATAGCTAGCCAGTTGGCAAACAAGCCGACTAGTTAGCTGACCTGTTGGCCTGAGAAAGAACCAGGAAGTTAGTTGACCTGTTGGCTGGTGAGTGAGCCAACTAGTTTGCTGACTGGTTGGCAGGCTAGCAAGCCTAATATTTAGCTGACCTGATGAAAATCCAGTGAGCCCACTAGTTAGCTGAAAAGCTAGCTGAGTTGTTAGTCGACTAGTTAGGTAAATAACTAGTTGATTTGTTACCTGACTTATCTAGCTAGATGACTAGCTAACTGGATATCTAGCTGACATATCTAGTTAGCAAACAAGCTATCTAGCTGTCTAGTTAGCTTACTTAACTAGCTAGCTTACTGTTTTGTAAACTGGTAGCTGACTTAACTATCTAGCTGACTAGCTAGCTGACTAGCAAGCTGACTACCTAG
>NW_007080284.1:0-504 GCF_000164805.1 Carlito syrichta | reverse complement strand
CACTGCACTCCAGTCTGGGTGACAGAGTGAGACTCCAACTCAAAAAAAAAAAAAGTACTACTGAAAAAGAAAAAAGAGAAAGATGAAAGAAAGCTTTTGTGTACTGTCATTTGCTCCTAAGTACCACTATTCTTGAACCTTAGCTCAAACTGTAGCTAACATCCTCATATTGAATCCCAGACCAAAATGGTGACTGATTTGTCTGTGCTTTTTGTTTCTCCTACAAAGGGATTTAGTGCAAGACAAGGTTCCTGGAACGATATGCAGCAGACTGACTACTAAAGAGAAAGCAGCACTTTGAACTGTATGCTTAACATATATAACATATTCATTGGCCCCTGTTGCTTTTGATGCTCATAGGCGCAGTGGTTCATGCCTATAATCCCAGCACTTTGGGAAGCAGAGGTGAGAGAAATGCCTGAGCCCAGGGGTTCAAGACCAGCCCGGGTAACTTGGTGAGACCTCATCTCTACAATAAACCAAAAAAGTCAGCTGGGCATGGTG
>NW_007080283.1:0-3156 GCF_000164805.1 Carlito syrichta | reverse complement strand
CCTAGTGAGCTGACTTAACTAGGGTGATTAACTAGCTAACTACTTGGCTATCCAGCAGACTTAACAAGCTAGTTACTCAGCTAGGCAACTGGGTAGCCAACTGACTTAACTTGCTGACTTAACCAGATAGCAACCTGACTTAACTAGCTCACTAAACCTGCTAGCTACCTAGCTAGCCAGCTGGCATAGCTAGGTGGCTTAACTAGCTAGCTACCTAGCTAGCCAGTTGACTTAACTAGCTGACTTAACTAGCTAACTAGCTGACATGACTTGCTGACTTATATAGCTAGCTTCCTAGCTAGCCAGCTGACATAACTAGCTGAAATAACTAGTTAGCCTGATGACTAGCCATCTGACTTAATTAACTTTTTTACCTAGCTAACCATCTGGATAGCTAACTGACTTAATGAGCTGACTTAACTAGCTAGCCAGCTCATTGCCAGGTGACTTAACTAGCTGACTTAACCAGCAAGTCAGCTGGCTAGACAGCTGCCTTAAATAGTTGGCTACCTATCTAGCCACCTGGCTAGCCAGCTGACTTACCTAGCTGATTTAAGCTAGCAAGCTGGCTAGCCAGCACACTTAACCAGCTAGCTACCTACCTAACCAACAGGCAAGCTTGCTGACTTAACTAGCTGAATTGAATAGTTAGCCTGCTGGCTTGCAAACTGACTTATATAGCAAGCGACCTACCTAGCCAGCTGGCTAGACAGCTGACTAAAATAGCTGACTTAACCAGCTACCCAATTGGCTAGCCAGCTGACTTAACTCAGACATCAGTATCTAGCCTGGTAGGTATCTAGCTGATTTGACTAGCTAGCTACCTACATTGCCAGTTGGCTTGCCTGCTCTCTTAGCTAGGTGAATTAAGCAGCTAGCTAGCTGGCTGACCAACTGACTTAACTGGGTCACTACCTAGCTAGCCAGCTGGCTAGCTAGCTGACTTAACTAGCTGACTTAACTAGCAAATAACCTAGGTAGACAGCTGACTTAAATAGTTAGCTAACTAGCTAACCACCTAGCTAGCAAGCTGACTTAAGTAGTTAGCTATCTACCTAGCTACCTAGCTAACAAGCTGACATAAATAGTTAGCTACCTAGCTAACTAGCTGACTTATGCAGATGACTATGTAGTTAGCTTACTCGTTATCTAACATGCTAGCTAACTGACTTAATCATCTGACTTAGTTAATGTACTAGCTAGCTGATTCAACCAGCAGTCTTAACTCGTTAGATAACAAGCTATCTAACTGACTAATCCAGGTGACTTAACTGGTTAGCTAACTAGCTAGTTAGCATACTCAAACAGCTTACTCAAGCCGTTTGCTAAGTAGCTAGCCTGCTGCCTCAACCATCTGACTTAACACGTTAGTTGACTAGCTAACTACCTGACACAACCTTCTGACTTAACTCTTTAGCAAATTACTTAGCTAACTGTCTTAACCAGCTAACTAAATTAGAAAGCTGACTATACTAGCTGACTTAGCTGAATTAACTACTTATCTAGCTGACTTAGCTGTGTGACTTAACTAGTTAGCTAGCTGACTTAACTACCTGTATTAAATAGCTAAATACTTAGCTGGATGAATAACAAGCTAAGTTAACTAGTTAGATAACTAGCTAGGTAGCAGATTTAAGTATCTTACTTAAATAGTTAGCTAACTAGTGAGATAGCTGCCATAGTTATCTGACTTAGCTAGCTAGCTGGTTAGCTATCTGACTTAGCAAGCTGACTTAATTAGTTGGCTAATGAGATAGCTAGCTGACTTAACAATTTGGTTAATGTGTTAGCTAACTGTTTGAACTATTTAGTAAACCAGTAAACTGGCTGTTTTAATTAGTTGGGTAATGAGTTGGCTAAGTGACTTAACTTGTTGGCTGACGATTCGGCCAATGACTTATCTGGTTTAACACGTTGGCTGACTACTCGACTGACTTGTTAGCTGGCTTCACAAGTCGGTCGTCTAGTCGGTTAACTAGTTAGCTGGGTTAATTAGTTGACTGACGAGTTGGCCCACAAGTTAGCTCCGTTAACTATTTGGCTGGCTAGTTTGCTGATCTAACTAGTTGGCCGACTAGTGGGTCGACTGGTTAGCTGACCTAACTAATCGGCACACAAGTTAGCTGACCTAACTTGTCAGCTGACAAGTGAGTCGAGTAGTCGGTCAATTGGTTAGCTGACTTAATTATTGCTAGTCAGCCGACTGATTAGCTTACTTAACTAGTTGTCCAGCAAGTGAGCCAACTGGCCAGCTGACTTAACTATTCGGCTGGCGAGTGAGCCTACTGGTCAACTGATTTAACTAGTCAGGCAGCGTGTGAGCTGACTGTTCAGCTGACTTTAGTCAGCTTGTGAGTGAGCCGAATGGTCAGAAGAGTTAACTAGTTAGCTGGCGTGACCTGACATGTGAGATGCCTTAACTAGTTGGCAGCTTGTGAGCCAACAGGTGAGCTGACTTAACTAGTCAACTGTTGAACAAACCGACTAATTACTTTACTGGTTGGCCTGCGAGTGAGCTGAAGTTTAGTTGTCCTGTTGGCTGGCGAGTGAGCTGATAGCTTGCTGACCAGTTTGCTGTTGAGCAAGCCGACTAATTAACTGACCTAATGGAAAGCGAGCAAGCCCGCTAGTTATCTGACCAGATAGCTGAGTTGCTAGCCTACAAGTTTGTTAAGTAACTAGCTGACTTGCTAGCTGAGTTAACTAGATAGCTGATTAGCTAACTGGCTATTTAGCTGACATAACTAACTAGCAAACTAGCTATCTAACTCTATCTTGCAGACATAACTAGCTAGCTATCTGGCTAGTTAGCTGGCTAACTGACTTAACTATCTAGTTGACTAGCTAGCTGATTAGCTAGCTGACATAACTAGCTAGTGGACTAGCAAGTTGACTAGCTAGCTGACTTCACTAGCTAGTTGAATGCTCAGATGACTTGCTACCTGACTTAAGCTAGCTGGCTAGTTAGTTTACTTAACTAGTTGACTAGCAACTTGGCTGGATAGCCGGCTAGCCAGTTGACTTAACTAGCTAGTTAACTGGTTCCCAACACGGCTAGCCATTTGGCTTAGCTAGCTAGATACCTGGGTGGCTAGCTAGCTTGGCAGCTGGCTAGCTAGCTGGGGACTGAGCAACTGGCTAGCCAACCAGCTTAAA
>NW_007080282.1:0-505 GCF_000164805.1 Carlito syrichta | reverse complement strand
TATCTTTTGCCCACTTTGTAATGGGGCTGTTTGTTTTTTTTCTTTTTGGCACATTTGAGTCCTTTGTAGATCCTAGATGTTAGGCCTTTGTCAGATATACAGTTGACAACTACTTTTTCACAGTCTGTGGGCTATCTCCCTGCTCTCTTGATGGTTTTTTTGCTTCATAATAAGCTGCCACAAACCTGTGGCCTTAAACGGCACACATTAATTATAAATGTCTTTGAGTCAGAAGTCTGGGCACAGTTGAATTTTCTGCTCAGGAGCCGAAATCAAGGTTTGAGGTCTTCTAATGTGAGGCTTGAGGTCTTCTTCTTCTTCTTCCAAGTCCACCAGTTGTTGGTGGAATTCATGTCCTTGCAGCTGGAAAACTGAGGTCTCCATTTCCCTTCTAGCAGTTGGCTGAAAACCACTCTCAGCAGCTAGAGGACACCTCTCTGTCTCTTGCCACATGACCGTTGGTTACTTTCTTCCAGGCTAGACACATGAGTCTGTGTGAGAATTA
>NW_007080281.1:0-2852 GCF_000164805.1 Carlito syrichta | reverse complement strand
ACGGGAGAGTTCCTGCATTTTGTTGCATGGAGATACGCCGACGAGAAGAACGTTTTAGTCTTCCAAAAGAAGGGTGGCATAATTTACACACTCATTAGCACATGTGAAGTTTGCTCGTATCGCTCTGCAATGCTAAATGAAACCAGACCTGGACAATCATTTATTGCACTGTACTCCAACCAAGAATCAAACTACTATAAAATAAATAACAATGCAGGAAAGGTTTGACACAGCCTTTCCCAACCTGATACCCACTCACAACAAGCCAGCGAAGCCTGTCAGGTCTTGCTGGTAAAGGCCCACGAAAGAGCAACTGCTTTTGACAGAAGACGGACGAGTAAAATCGAAAACATTTTCGAACTCAATAGGTGAACCAACAAGTCTTTCCCAAAAATAACAGTGTGTCGGTCCTTTCATTCAGTGGGGCACCAGGGAGTTGTGCATTTTTATGTAGGAAACATTTCATACAGCTCTGCTAGGCATATGCTCCCAGTGTAGTCTAATAGACCTTAAAGAGAAACAGTGAGAATCAGGCCTCACACAGAAGCGAAAGCCAGTATAATACTTGTTGGCACATTCAGGGAGAAGCAGTTTTGAGGAACGCCCACCATGGAAGACTCTTATTTTCTGCAGTCACACCAAAGGCTTGCAGGCCATCTTGGCAAATGTCACCGGAGAGTCACTGCTTTCAGTATTAAAGTCCCGTGTAGAAAGAGAAAACATCTCAGCATTCCCCGTTGAATGTAGCATGCTTTGATACCAACGGCTGTGGAGATCTGGTTCCAGTGAGTGCAGCACATGAAGTTGCACTCTGTTCCCCAAATGTTCCCGGACTACTATGGTGTATATACATGGAAGGTCTTGGAATCAGGGATGAGAGCATGCACAAAGCCAGCTTCACACAGACTGCCAATGAATGGCAGCGAAGCGCACGCTTGAAGAACATGTCCATAGGAAGTCCCCGCCTGAACACCTGATTCACGGGCTCTCCGTGCTTACTCACAAATGAAAGCGGCTGAGCATTGGTAGTGCTTATAAGTTTTAAAGGCAGTAGGGACGAACTATTGAGAATACTCCCCATTAAAACATAATGGTCTCCTGCTCGTCACGGTGGAGTACTTATGTCACTCATTCGGTCACTCTGTATTGCAGATTTCTTTCTGTGAAACACGGACGTTTCACTCTATTACGCAAAGGCCTTGTAGTTAAAGCAACACAGATGAAGGGGAAAGAGTGGGAATGAGGTGCTCCAGCAGGCAGCAGTGAAGAATAATTGTCAAAGCAAGGAGATGACACTGCAGCACACATTCGGCATACACTTCACAAGGAAGATCCCAATTCACTGCAGGCCTAAAAAGGTTATTCTGAACAGCAATCCACAGTGGAATTGCTGTCCCTTGCGAGGAAAAGGTATAAAGAAAGAATAATCCAGAACTCGCCCGGTCACACATAATGCTTTCCCACAAGTAACTGTGGATGTCTCAGATCACTCATGGTGGCACAATGGAGTAGAGCATCTAGGAGGTGAAAGTTTGACAAGCCGCACGCCAAAGCAGTCACCCTGTAGTGCGCATTATACTTGAAAGGGAACAAGTGTGAATCAGGAATTGCAGCATGCCCCAAGGTAATCATTATAGGACTCCGTGCCAGAAAATGATAGTTCAGCACACTTTTCCCACAGCATGCTCCAAGGAGGATTCACATTCAAAACAAACACAACGAAGGCAGGCCAGCTCTTTTCCGTCATTGCGTTTATCAGACCAATTGTGTTGCATACAACACAAACATTTGAAAGGGAGAAGCATTTCAGAATTCAGCCTGTGAATTCACCAATAATGCATTATTTCTCTATGGCGGAGTTCCCATTACCCACCGTGTGGCCCCGTTGAGCTGCACATTCCAATACGTGACCTATTAAAGTACTCTTAGGTCAAACAATACATTCTGCTGAACATAACTAAGAATGAGAAGAACACTGTGAGACTCAAGCAGTGTAGCATGCACCAAGTTAGAATAACACTGAGAGCCCTTAAATAGTGAAGCACACATTTGAAAACCTGTTCGCCAGGAAGGTTCACCTTCACAACAAGCCTAACCGAGTACATCTACGCTTATTCAGCAAGTAACGGGAGAGTTCCTGCATTTTGTTGCATGGAGATACGCCGACGAGAAGAACGTTTTAGTCTTCCAAAAGAAGGGTGGCACAATTTACACACTCATTCGCACATGTGAAGTTTGCTCGTATCGCTCTGCAATGCTAAATGAAACCAGACCTGGACAATCATTTCTTGCACTGTACTCCAACCAAGAATCAAACTACTATAAAATAAATAACAATGCAGGACAGGTTTGACACAGCCTTTCCCAACCTGATACCCACTCACAACAAGCCAGCGAAGCCTGTCAGATCTTGCTGGAAAAGGCCCACGAAAGACCAACTGCTTTTGACAGAAGACGGACGAGTAAAATCGAAAATATTTTCGAACTCAAGAGGTGAACCAACAAGTCTTTCCCAAAAATAACAGTGAGTCGGTCATTTCATTCAGTGGGGCACAAGGGAGTTGTGCATTTTTATGTAGGAAACTTTCATACAGCTCTGCTAGGCATATGCTCCCTGTGTAGTCTAATAGACCTTAAAGACAAACAGGGAGAATCAGGCCTCACACAGAAGCGAAAGCCAGTATAATACTTGTTGCCCCATTCAGGGACAAGCAGTTTTGAGGAACGCCCACCATGGAAGACTCTTATATTCTGCAGTCACAGCAAAGGCTTGCAGGACATCTTGGCAAATATAACCGCAGAGTCACTGCTTTCAGTATTAAACTCCCGTGTAGAAAGAGAAAACATCTCAG
>NW_007080280.1:0-506 GCF_000164805.1 Carlito syrichta | reverse complement strand
GGGCGCCGGGAAAGGCCGCTCACCAGAGGCCCGGCGGCGACGTCGCGTGTGCAGGCCGGGGCGTCTCTTCGACCACAAACCCTCATGTGGGCGCTGCTTGTCTTCCGGGGGGCACTCCAAAGAATTCCTGCGGGTGCCTCCGAGAACGAGACCCCACGCAGGAGGCAGGCAGGCTCGGACTGCGCGGTGAAGGGGACTCGCATAGGCGGACCCACCCCCAAAGCGCCACACAGGCGGGCTGCCCTGTGCAGGGCAGCAGCGCTCCGCCCCCCACCTGCGGTTCAATTCTCAGCGACTCACACGCGGGCCTCCGCGTGGACTCCCTGAAGCGTTTCTCCGGGACCAGATCCCGTGGCCGTCTTGATCTGGAGCGCCACAGAAAACGACAGACACGCGACCTCCAGGGCACGCGGTGCCCCCTACGGGGATGGCCATGGCCGGCCCTGAGCTCCCCGGTGGCGAGGGCACCACGCCGGGCGCCTCACTGACCCGGCTCGTCCCGGCCC
>NW_007080279.1:0-507 GCF_000164805.1 Carlito syrichta | reverse complement strand
GTCCTGCCTTGCCTCTGAAGTTCTAGCCATCTGCTGGTACCCAACTACTGCCTTGAATCGCTCATACCCTACGCTTTTCTTTTCAAAGAATTCCAAGTCTACCGGTAGGGGCAGAGAGGCAGGCTTACGTCCCTCAAGGGGTACCTGAGGTTGGCAAGTCTCCTTCCCTCACGAGAACAGAGGCCTGGAGGGGACAAGCGCAGTGGGGTCTCTATTTAGGGGACTTTGAGACTGCAATGGAAGAACCCCATGTGCCTGGGTAACAGCAACCCTGGGCCTTGCCACAGGGGAGGGACTGCGGGGAAAGGAAATTCACCATGAATCCCAACTAAACAAACATCTTTGTCTCCTGAATATGTCTGGAGGTAATAAATGTACAGACAGAATCTTCTCTGATTCTCATAAGACTGAGGGCCTTTCCTTTGTTTGAAAGTTGCAAACTGAGGCAGATTAAGAGAAACTGAGCAGCCGGGCTCGGTGGCTCAGCCTGTAATCCCACGCCTTTGG
>NW_007080278.1:0-613 GCF_000164805.1 Carlito syrichta | reverse complement strand
TCCCCTTCGCTGCCTCCACTGCTGCTGTGTTCTCAACCCCATTCTCTCCTCAGTGTGCCCGTTTCTCTGCCCTCATCGTCGGTCACTGAAGTCTCATCCTTTATCTCATTTCTCCACTCCGGGTTGCACGCTGTCGCCCAGGCTGGAGTGCAGCGGCATGATCGCGGCTCACTGCAGCCTCGACCTTCTGGGCTCAGACGATCCTTCCATCTCCCTCCCAAGTACTGAAATTACAGGTGCACGCCACCATACCTGGCTCATTTTTTTTTTTGAATTTTTTTGTAGAGACAAGGTCTCGCTATGTTGCCTGGGCTGGTCTCAAACTCCTGCTTTCAAATGATCTTTCCCACCTCGGCCTCCCAAATCACCGAATTATTATAGCAGCCCACAAATTAGTTATCTGTCCCCTTCTCACTGCTACCAAAATTATTTTTAAAATACAAATCTCAGCCAGGCTCGGTGGCTCAGCCTGTAAACCCAGCGCTTTGGGAGGCTGAGGTGAGTGGATTGCCTGAGCCCAAGGGTTGGAGACCCGCCTGGGCAGGTGAGACCTTATCTCTACAATAAATCAAAAAATTAGCCGGGCGTGGTAGTGCACGCCTGTAGTTCCAGC
>NW_007080277.1:0-582 GCF_000164805.1 Carlito syrichta | reverse complement strand
AACCTTACATTTAAAAGCAGCAGGCCAGGCGTGGTGGCTCAAGCCTGTAATCCCAGCACTTTGGGAGGCCAAGGCGAGAGGATTGCCTGAGACCGTGAGTTCGAGACCAACCTAGGCAACATGGTGAGACTTCGTCTCTACAATAAATAAAAAAATTAGCTGGGCATGGTAGCGCACGCCTGTAGTTCCAGCTACTTGTAAGGCTGAGGTGGAAGGATCACCTGAGCCCCGCAGGTTGAGGCTGTGGTGGCCGTGAGGGTGCCACTGCACTCCAGCCTGGGTGACAGAGTAAGACTCAACTAGAAAAAAAAAACCCAGCAGTCAGAACATCTTAAGTAACTTGAAAGATAGGGAGAACGTTACTGATGTTGTAAAGAAATGTTTAATGTCAATCATGTAATGTGTGACTATGATTTTAGTTCATGGGTTCACAACCTAAATTTACCTGTGTTCATGCCCTGGCAGATTGTGGTCCCCCAAATGCCTCAACTTCTCTCTGTTAGACATCTCTATGATCTTTTTTGTTGTTGTTGAGTTGGAGTCTCACTCTGTCGCCCAGACTGGAGTGCAGTGGCCGCTCCC
>NW_007080276.1:0-571 GCF_000164805.1 Carlito syrichta | reverse complement strand
ACATGGTCTATTATTATTATTATTATTAGTGTGTGTGTGTGTGTGTGTGTGTGTGTGTGTATGTGTGTGTGTGTAGACAAGATTATGTTGTCCAGGCTGGTCTAGAATTCCTGGCTTCAAGCGGTTCTCCCATCTTGATCTCTCAAAGTGCTAGAAATTCAGGCATGAGCCACTGCACTTGGCAAATATGGTCTTATCACTGTACATGCCTATGTCCCAGTCTCATCACCAATCATATTGGATTAGGGTCCACCCTAATGACCTCATTTTACTTTAGTTGCCTCTTTAAAGGCCCTATTTCCAAATACAGTCACATTCTGAGGAGCTGGGCATTAGGATTTCAATATAAGAATTTTAGAGGATGCAACTCAGCCCATAACAGTATGGGCCGGGAATTCAGTTCTGAAATAGGCTCTTATTATCCAGGCCTTGAGTTGCTCAGGTAGGTCTTTGAGGGCCAGCAAGGAGGGCTGAGGGCTAGCTTTAGGCTTAGCTGTGGCCTTTGTGGCTACCATTACTTGTTTAGTGAGATCTTGCTAGTGACTGAGGCCAGTTGACTGATGATCCTCAG
>NW_007080275.1:0-815 GCF_000164805.1 Carlito syrichta | reverse complement strand
GGTCTAAGAACCACTCCTGCACTCCCCAGCCCGGCGTCCTCTCCCCCGGGTTCGGGCCCACGCGCAGGACTTCCCAGAAGTGCCCAGGTTCGAGTCCCTGGGGCCGGAGGGGTGGCAAACGCCCCAGGGCGCCCCCGGGCGATCTGGGAGACCAGAGCGATGTGGGTGCTGGGGAGTGGGGAGCCGGGGCAGGAACTTCCGGCCCAGCCAGAGCTGCGTGCAGCGGCTCCTTCCTCCTGCCGCGGCGCGGACCCCCCTCTCCGAAGTCGGGCACCCGCGCTCCGCCACCCAAGGGGCAGAACAGGCGAGGGCGCGCTGGCCGTGCCCCTCTCCCAGCAGGGACCGCCATCGCCCCTTTCCCCACCTTGAGCCGGCACGTTCTGGAAGGCTGGGCCTGGGACGCCACCCTCCCCGCCCTCCGAGGCAGCCCCGGCAGGTGGGCCTGCCCGGCCCGCTGCCAGGTGCGCCTCTGGGCCGCCTCCCGGAGCGGCGCCCTCCTCCGGCACAGCCCGCCTCCCGCGACTCACGCGGACCCTTCTCGTCTCCCCGGCCTCGTCGTGGGCACAGACTCGGAGGGGGGACGAGGGACCCCCCCCTCCTGCGCTCGCGCTCCTCTGCCGGGAAGAGAGGGCTGCGGGCGGCCCGGGACCGCCCCCCGCGCCCCGGGCGCGGAAAGTTTCCCGCCGGATCCGGGTCTGCGCTCTGGCTTCATCCCGGGCCGCGGAGCTCAGATACCGCGCCGACGCCCCCGGCCCCGGGCGCTCACCCCGGCGCCTGAACCCCTGCCTCCCGCAGCCTGCCGGGGCGGACGCCGG